>NC_056740.1:288858193-289105693 GCF_019279795.1 Protopterus annectens
GGTTTTTGTACACCCTACTGTATGTGTATAAACCATGCAATTCCACACCTCAGTGGGTATGTGTAATCTTAAATATTTGTTGGGACATATGTCCTATTGTTCTATAAATATTTGCATTCACGTTGATGCATGTGCCCTGTTTAAACACCACAATCATGGTGGCCTGTTGCTACCAAACATCCCTGCATGCTGTTGGAATATCCACTGTGGTTCAATATTACATGCGTTATGCTTGCTGTTCAACTGTTGTAACCTTGGTGTGTTGGGTTAATGGGAATATTACTGCATGCTGTTACAACTAATCTGGAATGCTGTTTTGCTTATGTTGTAATTAAACACACCTAATCACAGAACATATGGGAAGGCCAGACCCAGCGGCCCCACCTGTCCCTCCTCAGCTGGCGATTGCACCTGGCACCAGCAGGTCCAGTGCCCAGCCCGGGCTCCCCTCCTCCATTGGTCCTGTGCCACCTTCAGGTGGAAGCGCTGCAGGGGATGGGGCTCATCCCCCCCGTGCAAGCATGGGCGGAGAAGGGCCACCTGTCACCCTTCGAAGGGTCCGGGTTGTGGTGCATAGGGAGATCCAGCGTTCAGTTGCTGATCCCCTATGCCAGCTCGAGGCGAGAGTGGCGTGTCTCACAGGTGAGCCTGCCCATCCTATGCAGCCACCAGTACAGCCACCCTCGGAGCTGTGAAGGTTCAGTGGTGACTGCCAATGGGTGGGGCTCTCAGTTCTACTGTTACCATCTATGGGCTCATGGGCTTGTGATTTCCAAACATCCGACCCCGTCAATTGTGTTCACCCACCCCATGTGTCATACACCACCCCTGTATGCATCTTGTCTGTCTTGTCTGTTTACCTTCCCAACCTACCTCCCCGGACATACCTACTTCCTCTACCTCACTTACCACTCTCACCTGAAAAAAAAAAAAGGGCAATCTGTACCCACAAAAAAATTATGCCCCGTACATAGCTGCCCATTTCGTACACATGTCCATTGGACATGTAAGCTGATAATTAGAATTGGCAGTACAACATACTTTGTTGTCCTCACCCCTCTCCCAGGGGTGGAAGGTTTCAAATTTCACTCCAAATTCATTGCATATGCACAGCTGTTGCTGTTAAAGAAATGGGCAGCTATGGACCTTCCCTACACCTGTCCTGCACATCCCAAGCTTGTTTACCTACTGTCTGTCCCTCTTTGTGCCCCCTTTTTCACCACTTTCCTATCTCCCCATTTTCTTTTCTTTAAAAGAAATTAGCGCGGGGATTAGTGGGAGTAAGCACTTTTAAGCAGTAGTAAGCGGGATTAAGTGTGTTTGCACATGTGTATGCTTAGCTAAGCATCTCTAAGCGTCACGCAAACTCACTTCCAACTGCTTAAAAGTGCCTTAGTCACTCTATGGCAGGGACCTTGTTCTGCTGAGCAGCAAAAGAAAAAACCTCTGCCAGTCTCGAACCCCAGACCATTGACACAATAGACTGCATGAATTACCACTAAGCCACAGTAGATATACAAATAACTTGGTTCTGAAATAAATATATCATGCATTACAATGAGGGAATGTAAATGGAAATTAGTACACAAATCCTTTTCTGTGGATCTTTACCGGCAGTGGTTGTGGAATTGCATGACATGACTGTGAAAGGAGAACCAGCCATCCTAGCAGGGAATAATGTTACAGTAGCACCTTACAAACACCAGACAGTATCAGACCAGGATAAATACTGGCCACAGGAATACAGTGCAATAACCACATTTCTATGGCAGTTAATTGTGTAAGTGAGAAAAAAGTACATACTCCCATGTATCCTGTGTTAGAATTTGGAGGGGTGCGTACATGTCTACACTGAGATGTGTGTACTGGAAGCAGCAACATTCAGGTTTGAGTACAACATGCATATAACTGGCTACAACCCTAGCATCAGATAAGAGACATATACCAACCTTCAGACTGACACAACGGTGTCCAGAGCAAACAAGCATGGGCCCCACCTTGGAAATATGAAAGGGCTACGCCTACCTAACCTAGCATTTTATAGCAGTGGGCTGCAATCACAGTGAGTAATGCAATCACCAAATAGCAGGCTCCATGCAATTACTGAATGGTGGGCAGCAATTGGTGCAGAGGCTGTCACATGCACAAGTGCAGATACCTAGAAAAGCAGGCTGTACTTGCAGTCCACACATGCAATTATATCATTGCAGGTGCTGTGAGCTAGAGAGTGAGAGAGAGAGAGAGAGAGAGAGAGACACGGACACAGACACAGACTGATAGAGAGACAGAACAGAGTGAGAAACTGAGACAGAAAGTTAAATAGAGGGTGAAAACCCAAAACAAACCACCAATAAAAAAAAACTACAAAACCGTAACACACGGAGCAGGGACATACAAAGGTAAGGTATGTAACTCACATGTATGTGTTGGCATGTTGTAGATGTTAAAGAAAATAAAGTAAATCCGTTGCTGCACCATAAAGGGCTGTCCTCCAGGCATAAAAAACCAAGCAAAGTCTGCCACCAGGGACCCAGCAATAAATGTCCAACCACTGGATAATTCCAAATGTATTTAATACGATAAAAATCACAAAGACCACGAACTCAGGAGGTAGAGGCCAGTAACGGATTTACTTTATTTTCTTTATTTTTTACAAGTGGTGAAGAGTGACGAGGTGTTTGATGTTGTAGATGTTCCTGAAGAGTACTCTACACACTGCAAATCATCCATGTGTGGCAGCAGTATGTATCTATCTGTATCTGCACATGTGCATATGGCAAGGGACATACTGCAGCTGTTAATGAAGGGTTGACAGATATCTGTCAGTAAAGGTTGATATATGCATATATTCATGCAGGTCATAGTGTGTGGCCTAGAAAACAGCATGCAGTGCGCAGGAGCGGCCTTAGGTCAACTGGTGCCCTAGGCAAAAGGGCTCCACAGCACCCTGTACCACACTTCCTGGTGCCCCCATCCTTGTCTTACTACACCACATAAATAGTGGAAAAGCACCCCTGCTAGAGCGGCGCCCTAGGCGGCCGCCCAGTTGGCCTATGTCATGTGGTGGTTAAATGCTGTGGGACAGATTTGTCAGATCTGCTGTGTTATAGCCAGTGAGGCCTGCTAATGCTACAAGGGCTGAGGACACCCACATGCATTCTGCACAACACTGTGCAATTTAATCACATACCTGTACATCCCACAACTGTCGCATAAGTGATATCCCCACCATGAAAGGTGGACTGTACATGTGCCTATATGTACATCCATGTCTACAGCAATGGATGTCTACATGTATGTGTATAGATATGCATATACATATATACATATATATATATATATATATATATATATATATATATATATATAGATAGATATAGATAGATATATAGATATATATATATATATATATATATATATATATATATATATATATATATATATATATATATATATATATATATATATATATATATATATATATATATATATAGATATATATATATATATATATATATATATATAGAGTGAGAGAGAGAGAGACAGAGAGATACGGGGTCATATGGACCGCAACAGGTGTGTGGTGACCAAAGCATGGACTGTAGACAAGTGCTGATACTGCAGTGCCATTCCACCTTCCCAAAACAGTGTACCCATTAACAACCACATAGGTAGAGATCTACCTAACATTAAAGGTGTGATAAGGGAACATGGGACACAGGTGGACAGTAGCCTCCGCTTTGATGAAGACAGTACCACACTACACCTGCAATCTGGCTGTATGGTATGTGTCATGACAACAGGTGTGTCATCTATGGAAGTAAAGGGTAGAGTTCCCCTCTACTCATCACAATGCCCTGTGTGGTATGTACTTCACATGACAACTACACCAGGTGGACAGGCCACAGACAAACCTCACAAAGGGTAATACAGGCTGCAAACAGATGCCCTATGCAGACTGACTCACAAAACCACAACTACACTGTATTGCATACTGGCCGCACAGAGGTGACCTCTGCCGGACATACAGAGGTATGTCACGCCCATAGCTGGGTGACAACCACCATGGCAACATATCACAATCCCTCCAGGATACACGCTCTTGGGCCCTAAACCTTGTCAGCTCACTAAACAGCACATGTTGGAGGGATAGTTTCCCATCTCAGAGATATGCCATACACCGGAATAGACCACATAGCAATAGCAAACAAGGCTCCTCCTTAGCAGTTGTTATAAATACCCCTGATGATTGTGTGGGAGATTGGTAATACACCCCAGGAAACACCTCTGTGGTTCAGGTTGGCAGGGGCAAGTGAAATCAAAGTACATGTGTGTCAAAGGCCAGGGTAGCATATGACTAGGCTGCTGTAGGCGGGCCAATAGCATATTACCTACCTATGACACTATGCACTCACACATGTACTTAATGCAATAGCTGCTATGTGAGGTTGAATAAGTGTAACACTGAATGTGTGCAAGGTCTGTAAAGGTGTGATAGCTTAATGTGATGTTGTATCTGACATGGTAGTGCCTATCCTAGCTGTGAGGACAGAAACTGATGTGTAATGTACTGTTAGGCAGACATAGTAGTACGGCATATGATGTGATGTTCATAGGTTCATAGGTTCATAGGTTTATACTAGGCTATCTGCCCTAAGGCATTTATAAGCCTAGCCCAGAGTTTTGTGGCTTACGCCACTCCTTATGTTAAAAAATACTGTGCCCATTAGTTTGTTGTGCCTCTGTCCAGCAGTGACACAGAGATGATTCCCGGGGTAAACCTACGATCTCCCATCCACCGGTCAAGATTTCTCTTGAACAGAGCCAGCGAGATGCTCTGCCTCACATGGACCGGGATTTTATTCCACAACATAGGGAATCTCTGGGTGACAAATCTATCCCTCCAGCATGTCCTATTTATATCCGTGCTAAGGTTTAAGTCGCTTGCTCTAGTGGATCTGGTAGATTTGGATTTTTTGAGGTGGAGCATGTCCATTAATTCCGGGTTGGATATGGCCTTGTATGTCAGGCACAGGTCACCTCTGAGCAGACGGTATGCGACTTAATAGAGCTGGAGTTTCTTCAGTCTGACAGCATATGACAGATTTTGGAGTCCCTTTATCCTTTTGGTGAGGAACTTTTGGGGTCTCTCCAATTGCTGCAGGTGTCGGGTGAGATACATCCCGAATGGGGCATTGTACTCGATCATTGGTCTGATAAGTGAAGAGTACAGGGGAACAATGACCTCACTTGATCTGGATGTGAATCCCTTCATGACCAGGTGGGCAATGTAGAAGGTTTTTCTAACTACTTTAGCAATGTGAGTGTCAAAAGAAAGGCCACTGTCAACCTGGGTCCCCAGGTCCCTGATAACCTCTTCTGTGCTTAGTGGATTGCCACCTATATGGTAGCTTGGGGTTACCTTGATTTTCCCGAAGAGTATGACTATACATTTTTTGGCATTTAACTTCAGGCCATGGCTCTGGCACCAGCTATCAGTTTCCGTGAGACCCCTCTGAAGGATATCTGTGTCTGATGTACTTTCCACTATGGCTCCCAGTTTGCAGTCATCTGCAAACTTTGTCAGCCATAGTCCTCCTATGTTTGCCTGTACTTCTGAGAAGTAGATGCCGAACAACAGGGGGCCAAGGACTGAGCCCTGTGGGACACCACTTGTGACCGGCTTGGAGTCTGACATGGCGCCAGCTACTCTAACCCTGTGGGTTCTGTCCTTTAGCAAGTTTGCAACCCATCTTGTGACATATGGGTTTACATTTAAGCTGGTACGTTTCTCTATAATACCCGAGTGGGGTATTGTGTCGAAAGCTTTTGCAAGGTCAAGGTAGGCTGTATGGACTGCCTTTCCCTCATCAATGGCCTTGGTGACTGTTTGAAGAAGTCGACCAAGTTCAAAGGCATGATCTGCCCTTGACAAAGCCAAACTGGGTCAGGTCCAATGTCTGCAAGTCCCCTATGTCTTTGTTTATGAGTTCCATTATGATCCTCTCCATAGCTTTGCAGACCAGGCTTGTTAAGCTTATGGGGCGGTAATTACCAGGGTCCGTAGAGGCACTGCCTTTGTGGAGTGGGACCACAGTTGCCGTACGCCACTCCTTGGGCATGTATCCTGTGGTAAGGCTAAGATTAAACAGCTGCCTTATGTGCGGGTTTATTTCCTCATTGAGTTCATGTAGCACACAGCCGGGGACACCATCCGGTCCCATTGATGCTGTGTTTTTAGCTTTAGAGAGAGCAGCTTTACGCCTGCGCATTGGAGATGTCTGGGAGGCTGCACTCCGCTGGGATAGTTATCTCTCCTTTTGGGGGGGGGGTGAAGTTTGCACTGAACCTGTCTGCCAGTATGTTGGCAATGTCTGTGGGTTCAGTGATTTTTCTATCATTTTGGACTAATTCTGAGCATATCTGGGAGTTTCCACCCAGGTTTCTAACATAGCTGAAGAAGGCCTTATGATTGTCTTTTGAATCTATGGCAATTTTTCTCTCAAAGTTGGCCTTGGATGATTTTATGAGTGCTCGTATTTTTTTACTAATAATGATCAAAGGTGTCTTCTCCTTTATGGATTTTGCTCTATCATGTAACAGCTTTCTCCTCTTATTGTAAAGTTTGTTTATGGCTGGGGTCCACCAGACTGGACGTTTGCCCTTGGTGGAAAGAGTCTTGGTTTTATTAGGGATTGCCTGATCCATGCAGTCCTGGAGGTGTTCATAGAAGGCATTTGTAAGGGCTTCCACAGCTTGGGTTGTGGTTTCCACTGGCTCGGGGGCCTTGAAGGATACCACACCAGTCTTGAGTAGTGTGAAGTTTGCTTTAGAGAAGTTCTTCCCTGTGGTCTTTTTTGTTTGGGGTGGGGGCGGGATGTGGATGTCCAGTGAGATTAGTTTATGATCTGATCTCACCAATGAGGGATATACTTCTGGTGTGGAGCATTTTGTCCCCATGTTTGTGATGATGAGATCTAGTATATTTTCTCCTCTTGTGGGAACGGTGTCTAGTTGTTCCATGGCATTTGAATTTATGAACTCCAGGAACCTTTGGGCTAAAAAGTTTGGGCTTGAGTAATGTTCCCAGTCTATATTCAGGTAGTTGAAGTCACCCAATATAATGGTGTTTGGAGATACATTTATACCCTCCAGTGTCTTCAGGAAGGCTGTGTGGGGTTCCTGAGTTTGAGAGGGTGGACTGTAGCATGCTACAAATTGTAGAGCAGTTTTGCCTATGGTTAATTGCACCTGGATGGTTTCCGATGCTTATGCGTTGCCACCAACCTGGAGGTGTGGGTATCCTTGATGAATATGGATACACCCCTCCTTTTGTGGTGTGGTCCGGGTTTTGGGGCGGAGCATGATATGAGTAAAACCTGATAGTGCCGGGGTGCTCTCAGGAGCCTTGAACCAGGTTTCAGTCACAGCACAGACATCGATGTTCTCCATACTGCGAAGGGCCTCGAGTGCGTGCATTTTGAGATTTAGACTTCTGGCATTGAGCAGCATTACCCTTAGTTTTTTCCCATTTTGTTTTGTAGGGGCGTAGGTTTAGAATTTGAGCCTTGCCTAAAAAAGGCACTATGGGGGTGGCAAGACCCTTAGCCAATATCCGGAATCGCAGGGGTGACAGGTGCAAGCCATCCCTTGAAGCAGCGTGGCTTGTCAAGCATGTCATCCCAGGCAGACAGACACTGGATCCCCTTTGAATGACACCAGAAATTAAGCCAATTGTTAAAGCTGATCATCTTGTCTCTATGTTGTGGCATCATTCTTGATGAAGGAAGGATGCTGCTCAGGGTCAGGGTCATACCTGCCTGGGCTACATAATCAGAGAGCTCCTCTATGTCTCTTTTCATGTAGTCCAGGGAGGTACGTCTCAGGTCGTTCACACCAGCATGGACAATGACTGTGTCATATTTGTACTTGCTGTGGAGTGACCCGAGTGCTTGTGTTATGTGGCGGATTCTAGCACCCGATAGGCAGCTTACTGTGACCCGCTCCTTATTCAGCCTGGTGAGTGGGACGTCAGTGTGTCTGACTATGGAGTCACCTATGACAAGTATGTTTGGTGTTGTATTTGGCCTTAAGGGCCTTGACTGCATTGCACACTGATTTTGTGGTTTATGTGTTGCCTGTGGTGTGTCATGAGGTGGCGGTTGCTTGGGTGTCTGCTTTGGAGGCCTCTGCTGTTTAGGTAAATTTTTGCTGAGAGCCTCCGAGTATGTCTTTGTGTGTTTATGTGTTTGATTCATTGTTGTGATAGCTTTATGTGAGACTGGTTTTGTGGTGTGTGTAGATGCCTTCTCCTCCTGTCTGGTCTTGCCAGTCCTGAGTTGAGAGAGCTCAGCCTCGAGTTTGGCTAAATAGCTGCATCTCTCGCAAGTATTTGTGTTATGTGGGAGGAGGAGAGGGTTGTCTGTGTACATGAGGCAATTGTAACATTGCCTCAATATTCCCAGATTCACCAACTGGACAGGAGAGGACGCCAGCATCTGGCCCTTTGACATGCTAGAGAAATTAAAAGTAAGGGTTGTAACAGAATAAGAGAGGACTTAGTAAGGAAGTGGGTACTCCTGGGGGGGGTTTGCTAGTGAGGGACTTTGTATAATACAGAAGTGCTAAGCCTGAAAAGAAGATGCTTTTAAGACAAGTGCTGAGCTTTTTTTTTTTTTTTTGGAGAAAAAAAAAAAAAAGCTTTTTAGGAACAAGTGCTGCACTTTTTGGTTAAGGGATATACTGTTTAGATTACTAGTAGAGCAGTTCTAAGGGAAAAAATGAAGAGCAGACTTTACGGAGCCAAAAAAAAAGTTTAACCTTGCTAAACCGGCGCTGCCCAATGCTGCTCTAGTGGCAACTCTGCGCTAAATCGCGCTAAAGCACGCTAAAGCGTGCTTGATAGCAGGGGCTGGAAAGAGCCAGGAATTGACCCACGACCAATAAAACTACAGTTTCAAGTCAGTAACCACTCCCAAGGGGGCAGGAAGCTGCTCAATGTTTTTCACTGCCACTGATCAACAGAGACTTTCCTTTAGCCCAAGCAAAATGGCCTCACAGAAACTTACAAACAGTTCAAGAACAGCAAGCCTGTAACTGAACTTTTTTAAATCTCAGAAAAGTGGGAAAAAAGCAAGATTTTTTTTTTTGCTTTTGTTTTTTCAGAGATAGCAGAGGTTCACAAGTAATATCAAGTTATAACAATGCAGTAAATGACCCCACACAAGAGTGCTAGGTCAAAGACA
The DNA here is from genome assembly GCF_019279795.1 of Protopterus annectens. NCBI lineage: Eukaryota > Metazoa > Chordata > Ceratodontiformes > Protopteridae > Protopterus > Protopterus annectens. The sequence continues at coordinate 288,867,439 of NC_056740.1, forward strand.
GAAAATATGCAAGTTTTGAGAAAAAACAATTTTAAAATTAAGTGCAAACAGGAAATTCAGTAAACAGCTTTTGGATGTGCTCTAAATACAGCTACTAATGCAGAAATCAAGTTTAACAAGCCAGAAATGCTCAAACTAGGCAGCTATGCAGAAAAACTTAGCAAATAAACAGAGAAAAAATACTTAAAATCTCAAAAGTGGCTCCCTTCTTCTCTCAGCATTTTCTCCTCTTGGTGGATGCTTCACTAACAGCCAACAAGCCTGAAAAGAAGCCAAACCCACGAGGCAACTAGGTTTTAAGAGAGGAAGATGTAGTTCTCCATTGACGAATGTGGTGTCTCATTGTAGGCTAAAGTAATACATGTATGCTTAGTGAGTGGTACTGCTGGTGAATCCATCACCAATATGAACTGTAGTACTACATGAAGCTGTAGGCCTAAACAGCACAGTATGGTGTGTGTTCACAATGCTTGGAAACACTGTCATGTGTGTTTCCTGTAGTCTGCACAGAGGACAGAATGCAGGCATAAGGGTGTGTAAGTAGTGGCACACAGTACCGTATGGTACACAGGTAATGCTCATCTGTGATGGCATACAGTGGTGCGTTGTATGTTTGCCTGATGTGTGTGTGATTATGCCTGTACAATGGCTGCAATCATATGTGTGTTACAGGGTAAACATGTGTATCCAGCAACATATATAGTCTGTTACAGCACTATGCCACCCATAGTAACAACTGGACACATCTGTTAGGCAGGGCTATGGCATCAATGACTAGGGTGGTTGAATAGTACTACTGTACCTGTACTTTACATCCATTGCAATGGATGACATCTCTGTTCGTGCATTGGTGTGATATACACCCCTGTCTTGAGGTTGTGCAATGTGTCACAAACAGTGTGTCGGGTACTGTTGTATAGTGGTGTGATATATAGAGTCTGCCAGGCAGTGTTAGTTAGTTGTGGCCTGAGAACCAATAAGTGGTATTGAACGTGTGTAACCTCTGGCAGACAATAGGATGGTATATATGTCAGTAAAGTGATATCTGTGGGTAAAGGTGTAAAGTGTGCCACAGGACACTCTCACACATATTGTTCATATCTTTTTCAGCCAGATGGCCCACCAAAGCAACCCAGCGTACACAGCGGATGAGGAAGAGGTGATACTTGACAGCCTATAGCAGCGGTACACAATGCTGTTCTCCAGAAGCAGCCAGCACCAGCAGGAGTGGACTGCACTGTGGCAGGAACTTATTCGTCGGGTAAATGACATAGGCATGCATAACCGGACATATGAGCAGGTACGCCATCACTGCAGTTATTTAATTAGACAAGTCCAGCAGCATGCATCTGATATCCAAAGACAGCAGCTTGCCACAGGTGGTGGGGTGGCCATTCATCCACCCCTCACCAGAGCAGAGGAGCTGCTCCTAAGTGTGGTGGCTCCTGGACAACAGCTACATCAACCTCTGACATGTGTTGTAATGGAGGCCGGAGCCGCCCAGCACATCCACCTGGAGCAAGCAGGTAACATGCCCTATCTGTAGACTACAGTTAACTGTATTGTTAGATTATGTCTACATGAGATGTGTACTGTGTGTTTAGCAGCTCCGCTGCCTAGTGTTGTGCAATATGGATAGTTTGAATAATATCCCTACACCTGTGACTGTTAACTGTTGTTGTACTGCAGTTTAGCATACTCAATGTAGCAATGCCACAGTTGTGGCCACTGACGAACCTTCTCATATTCTTGTAGGTCCCTCTGGTGTAACGGCAGGGCAGCCGATCCATGCTGGTGAGTGTGTTATACCTGCAATGTTGGTAATGAAATATGCATATCATAGGTGAGGTGTAGGCCATGTACACGTAACACACCTACGCATAATGCATGCCGTGCATGTTTGCTGTGAGACATTGCACAGCTCAGTAATGTCAGTAGCTGCCTCAATGACATGCAATACACAGAGCATGACACACAGTTGTGGGAACCCCGTACTGCACATTGGATAGGCATAGTTGCAACATCTGTACACAGCATAACACTTATCACATGCAGTAGGCATAGTTGCAACACCTGTACACAACATAACACTTATCACATGCAGTACACAAAGTCATGCTACATATGGTGTAACCACACACCCACTGTAAGGTCACACTTCAGTATCCCACATGTCATCCACACACACATGATGTATCTCAGGGGTAGAGGCCTATCAAGGGGCTATGCAACACTCGTCAACACATAACACAGTCATGTTAGGCAATGCTCCCTACTGGGCACCTCATGCACCCATGTACAAAGTCGCTGTGTAATAGTGAACGTATCCACGGCACTGCAATTCAGGTACAGCATGCTAGGCAGTGGTCTGTCACACAGTAGTAGCCGTGAGTGACCACAAGATGCATGATGATGATGATGGCACATGGTACTACACCCCATCTGGTTACAGTGACCACAGTACTACACATAGCAGTCTTTGCTGTGCACCTCATTGCTCTGTGTGTGCAAACATATGCACCTATACACACCATGCATAGCATGTTGTGTGTGTGCTTACATATGCTAGTATACACATTTTGCACAACAGTCACCATCTGTACAAAGAGTCACATATATGTCCTGGAATGCTATTGGGTGTATAGGTCACATGACACACATTGGGTTTGTGTGGTGTTTAATGCTGCAGTCGTGTAGCATGCCATGTCATGGCTGGCACCGACATATCTGCAATATGTCCCACACTCACCATAACCACTGTACAATGTTCATGTCATGCATTGGGATTCCTTCATGTCTACATGCACCACTCCTCCCATGTCTGTACATTGCATGCATTTGCTACACCTGTGCCCACTATTATATGCTATGGACACAGACACTGTCATCAGACATGGCAATCTATGTGTCACACGGATAATACATGCAGCCATGGTATGTATACCATTGAGTGATGGTGCACATGACATTGCAGAGCAGATAATACTTGCACAGCAATGTTGTGTCCATGTACACATTGTGTTCCAGCGTGTAGCCAATCACTGAACAACTACACACATGCATCAAAGCCATGTATAATCTCATTAGATAGGGCTGTCTAAACTTGCACTGCATGGTGTTGAGCAACACATGGTCTGCATGCTGACTCGTGTGTGGTGACTGTTTGCCTTGTGATACTGTCACCCACCATCACCCACTATTGTGTATGTGTTGGATTGCTGGTGTGTGTGTGTGTGTGTGTGTGTGTGTGTGTGTGTGTGTGTGTGTGTGTGTGTGTGTATGTGCTGTGGTGAGCAGTGTATTTCTGTGCATGGGTGCATGTCTGCATGTGTGCATGTGTTCATGTGTGCATGTGTGCATGTGTTCATGTGTGCTAACATCATGTACAGATTGTAATGTGTGTTTCCTGTCTTCCTTCCACAGGTGCTGAGTTAGGGGTGGCTGAATGCAGCAGGGAACCTGATGTCACCGCCACTTATAGTGGAGATGATGAGACATGTATTGTGGCACAGGAAGGTCTGACAGGGTCTGTCATTGGTCCACCAATCAACAGTACACAGCGGTCAACCTCATCTATGCACACACTCATAATGCCAATACATCCCTCGTCACCAATGGCCATAGCTGAGGGACAGCATACAGTTGGCATTGACCAGGAGAGTGTGGTACCTATGGCATGTGCATCCCCTCACAGCAGCCATAGCCAGATTACCGGAATGGTACCACATAGGCAGATATCCAGGGGTTCTTGGAGGAGCACCACTGGTCGTATTGCCCCTGGCAGACGTGCCCCCAGAGGTATTACAACCTCCAGTATGTTCCGGGCTGTAAGGCAGGCAGAGGCACTTATGGAGTGGTACACCCGACAGGGACTAAGGGTGCAGAGGGCCCATTACACTACTATCAATTACAGCATCCGTGACCTTGCCGCTGCCATCCGAAGTTACACCGAAGTCACTGATAGCCGTGGAGGGAGACATTAGATGTCCTCCACAATATGTTAGCCATGAGCCAGGACTGTGCGGGATGGATGAGAAGCCAACGCAGATGCATGCCAGCAACAGCATCAGCTGGCAGTCATCGTGGATGGACCACAGATCACAGCCACTCCCGTAGTGGCAGTACCAGCCCCAGCAATGCTGGGGCTGGCCTGTCCATTGACCATCCTACTAGACCACATGCACATGGTGCTGGCCAGTCCCAGCAGGGACATGGGTCCAGTCATCATACCTCTGCCTCTGATGATAGCACCCAGTCAGGGTTGGTACCCGATACTGCCCATAGCACCCCTGCTAGGCACAGGTACTGTGTCCATGGCCGGAGACAGTGATCTGTATGGCCTAGCAGGTACAGTCTGTGGCTGTCCCACAACTGCCCATATATGGCAGCCACATGGTGGAGTTGTGTGCATGCAGACACACACACATTTACCATACAACTAGTGCTCACACATACACAAACACACATTACATCAACATTGGCCCATGCAGTACTGTTGTCCCTCACACACACACACACACACACACACACACACACACACACACACACACACACACACACACACACACACACACACAGACATGCTGATTGGATGGGTCAATGTCGGGGTCTGGCAAACCTACAACAAACCCTGTGCATATGATGACACCTGTGCCACCTCCTGTCATCTGTCACATTGATGCAGTAATAGGCTAACATGGTTCTGATGTACAGGGTGACATTATAGCAGTGTAGCAATAGTAGAAAGTTGCCAACAGGAAAGTGTACTGATATCCTTGTAGGTATATCTGAGCAGGCATTATGCATCACAGCTCTGATAGTCATTGTAGCATTGTTTACACCAGTGTTAGGTCTGAGTATGTCTTGTCCACCCATGTGCCACTTGGCTGAAGTGTACAGTGTTGCCAGCATGTGTTACTGAGAGGACAGTACATGTGTGATGTGTGCGTTACAAATTAGGGGGTGTACATCTGTGAACATGGTGTGTGCGCACTGTCTGCATGTACATGCATAGTGGACACATGGGATGTGCGACATACCCTACACATTGTTAACATCTCATGGTATCTTTCGATGGCCAGTATGCATTCTACTACAGATATGTACTAACATGGGTACACATGTGTGTATGACATGGGTTGGCACTATGCTGTGAGTGATACCGTTGATATCTGTCAATGATCTGCAGTCTAATAGTATACACCACCTCAACAGCATGACTATAACCAATCATTAGATGATGTCCTGACAAATGACTCACAGTTGTAGGGAACTCAGTAACAGTTGGATCCTTCCAGTACTATACTATAACAGTAACCAGTGGTATTGACTGCCACACGTTCCTGGGACCACAAGTGTGTGGCATATAGCCCTCTTAGGTACATGCAAACACACTAGGGATATGTCCATCCACATCTGGAAATGCATGCATTGGCCTACACTGTATTCCACGGATGGGATGCATATCCTACACAAGGGTGTCATACAGATACCTGTTGTCCAATACATGCTGTATAGCAATATGCCGTCTATTGCATAGTCATCCACATTTACTATACATACTATCCCAACAGTACCACATAGGTGGTAGCTCTGAACATGTATGTTGGGTACCAATGTGTACAGACAGACACGTGTTATGTCATCTGTCCCTTCGTATCCACATATCCATAGGTATTGTGGGGTCCTTCGGTGTTTCACATAACACATTAGAGGCCTGCATGCATATCCACAGGGCTGGTGCACACCTATAATGACTGTCCATTATTGCCAGTCATTGTTGTGTATGAACAGTCTGACATATACCCCGGCAATTACCCTCACTCCCAGTACTCTATAGTACGTGTCATGGGTGTGTGTGGCAGGGATGTCCTTGGCCACGGATGACTACATTGGCCGAGCTTGACGCATACATACATATGTGACCTATGATCTGAGAAGCAGCGGCACAATCTGTCGAAGGTTACAAACGTATTCATGTAGTAATGCAGGCTTCACACCTATGTACTGATTGAGGTCACATGTACACAAATTTATTTGACAAGCAGATACCCGATGTGTGCAATGCATATACTGTTTGAAACATATGTCATACCGTAGTAAAAGCAAAACCCACACTGCATTGACTACCTGTGGCACACACACACACAGCGTTTGCAGGACTCAAACCCCTACCTAATTATGTTATGATACTAGAGAAATATGCATTAACACAGCGCGCTATATGCAATACTGGGTGGTTTTGGTTTTCCTTGAACATTTGTAGGATACTGACATCATCGAACGTTCCAAAGAGGGATGTACCTCTCTTAATGTGTTTTCCCAGTCTCCAAAAAGGCTACTCCTCTCAAAGGAAATCTCACACATACACACACCCCCCGTGGCAGGGATGTCCTTGGCCACGGATCACTACATTAGCCGGGCTTGACGCATACATTCATATGTGACCTATGATCTGAGAAGCAGCTGCACAATCTGTCGAAGGTTACAAATGTATTCATGTAGTATGCAGGCTTCACACCTATGTACTGATTGAGATCACATGTACACAAATTTATTTGACACGCAGATACCCGATGTGTGCAATGCACATACTGTTTGAAACATATGTCATACCGTAGTAAGAGCAAAACCCACACTGCATTGACCACCTGTGGCACGTACACACACACACACACACACACACACACACACACACACTCAGCGTTTGCATGACTCAAACCCCTACCTAACTACGTTATGATACTAGAGAAATACACGTTAACATGGCACGCTATATGCAATACTGGGTAGTTTCGGTTTTCCTTGAACATTTGTAGGATGCTGACATCACCGAACTTTCCAAAGAGGGATGTACCTCTCTTAATGTGTTTTCCCAGTCTCCAAAAAGGCTACTCCTCTCAAAGAAAATCTCACACATACACACACCCTCTCACACATACACACCCCCCCTTGACGCATGCATACATATGTGACCTATGATCTGAGAAGCAGCGGCACGATCTGTCGAAGGTTACAAATGTATTCATATAGTATGCAGGCTTCACACCTATGTACTGATTGAGGTCACATGTACGGAAATTTATTTGACACGCAGATACCCGATGTGTGCAATGCACATACGGTTTGAAACATATGTCATACCGTAGTAAAAGCAAAACCCACACTGCATTGACCACTTGCGGCACACACACAGCATTTGCAGGACTTAAACCCCTACCTAACTATGTTATGGTACTAGAGAAATATGCATTAACATGGCACACTATATGCAATACTGGGTGGTTTCGGTTCTCCTTGAACATTTGTAGGATGCTGACATCATCGAACTTTCCAAAAAGGGATCTACCTCTCTTAATGTGTTTTCCCAGTCTCCAAAAAGGCAACTACTCTCAAAGGAAATCTCACACATACACACACCCTCTCACACATACACCCCCCCCTTGACGCATACATACATATGTCATCTATGATCTGAGAAGCAACAGCACAATCTGTCGAAGGTTACAAATGTATTCATGTAGTATGCAGGCTTCACACCTATGTACTGACTGAGGTCACATGTACACAAATTTATTTGACACGCAGATACCCGATGTGTGCAATGCACATACTGTTTGAAAGATATGTCATACCGTAGTTAAAGCAAAACCCACACTCCATTGACCATCTATGGCACACACACACTTGCATTTGCAGGACTCACACCCCTACCTAACTATGTTATGATATTAGAAAGATACACATTAACACGGTGCGCTACATGCAAAACTGGGTGGTTTTGGTTCTCCTTGAACATTTGTAGGATGCTGACATCATCGAACTTTCCAAAGAGGGATGTACCTCTCTTAATGTGTTTTCCCAGTCACCAAAAAGGCTACTCCTCTCAAAGGAAATCTCACACATACACACACCCTCTCACACATACACCCCCCCTTGACGCATACATACATATGTGATCTATGATCTGAGAAGCAGCAGCACAATCTGTCGAAGGTTACAAATGTATTCATGTAGTATGCAGGCTTCACACCTATGTATTGATTGAGGTCACATGTACACAAATTTATTTGACATGCAGATACCCGATGTGTGTAATGCACATACTGTTTGAAACATATGTCATACCGTAGTAAAAGCAAAACCCACACTGCATTGACACACACTGTGGCACACACACTCAGCGTTTGCAGGACTCAAATCCCTACCTAACTATATTATGATACTAGAAAGATACACATTAACACGGCACACTATATGCAATACTGGGTGGTTTCGGTTCTCCTTGAACATTTGTAGGATGCTGACATCATCGAACTTTCCAAAGAGGGATGTACCTCTCTTAATGTGTTTTCCCAGTCTCCAAAAAGGCTACTCCTCTCAAAGGAAATCTCACACATACACACACCCTCTCACACATACACACACCCCATGGGATGCATATCCTACACAAGGGTGTCATACAGGCAGATACCTGTTGTCCAATACATGCTGTACAGCAGTACGCCATCTATGTCATAGTCATCCACATTTACTATACATACTGTCCTGACAGTACCACATAGGTGGTAGCCCTGAACATGTATGTTGGGTACCAATGTGTACAGACAGACACATGTTATGTCATCTGTCCCTTGGTATCCACATATCCATCGGTATTGTGGGGTCCCTCTGTGTTTCACATAACACATTAGGGGCCTGTATGCATATCCACAGGGCTGGTGCACACCTATAATGACTGTCCATTATTGCCAGTCGTTGTTGTGTATGAACATGTCTGACATATACCCCAACAATTACCCTCACTCACAGTACTCTATAGTACGTGTCATGTGTGTGTGTGGCAGGGATGTCCTTGGCCATGGATCACTACATTGGCCGGGCTTGATGCATACATACATATGTGACCTATGATCTGAGAAGCAACAGCACAATCTGTCGAAGGTTACAAATGTATTCATGTAGTATGCAGGCTTCACACCTATGTACTGATTTAGGTCACATGTATACAAATTTATTTGACACGCAGATACCCGATGTGTGCAATGCACATACTGTTTGAAACATATGTCATACCGTAGTAAAAGCAAAACCCACACTGCATTGACCACCTGTGGCACACACACACACAGCATTTGCAGGACTCAAACTCCTACCTAACTATGTTATGATACTAGAGAGATACGCATTAACACAGCGCACTATATGCATTACGGGGTGGTTTCTGTCCTTAAATATCTGTAAAATGCTGACATCATCAGACTTTCCAAAGAGGGATGTACGTCTTTTAATGTGTTTTCCCAGTCTGCAAAAAGGCTACTCCTCTCAAAGGAAATCACACACATACACACACACACCCCCACACCACACACACTTGGCATTTGTAGAACTCAAATCCCTACCTGACTATGTTATGATACTAGAGAGATACGCATTAACATGGCACGCTATATGCATTACTGAGTGGTTGCTGTTCACCTTGAATATTTGTAGGATGCTGACATCATCAGACTTTCCAAAGAGGGATGTACCTCTTTTAATGTGTTTTCCCAGTCTGCAAAAAGGCTACTCCTCTCAAAGGAAATCACACACATACATCCCCCCCAATGCACACACTTGGCATTTGCAGGTCTCAAACCCCTACTTAACTATGTTATGATACTAGAGAGATACGCATTAACATGGCATGCTATATGCTTTACTGGGTGATGTCTGTTCTCCTGGTGTATTTGTAGTATGATAACATCATCAGACTGGACATGGTAATGTGTGTACACATTTTTATGCAATCCCAGGAATGATCCATGTAGGTCGGCAGGTATCAACAGCTTGTACAGGACCCCATGAGTCTCACCTTGTGTATTCTATCTGCGGACACATTGCCATCCCTTCATATGTCAACACATATCTATGCACAGATTGTTGGTTTTGTGGATACGACATGTGTCTGTGATGTTGATGAAGAGCTGTTGAAAGTCTATGTGGGACATGTGTAGCTCTGTTCCATGATGTATGTCCTGGGCGGCTGCCTTGCAGATGGTGTAGCATGCTTGGGAACCATGATCTGTACATGAACATACCACAGTTGGTAGGGTTGTGTGTTTGTCGGTTTCTAATAGCTCTGTTTATGACTTCTGCCATGATGCACTCCATGGCCTTGCAGATCAGACTTTATAGGCTTACTGGACTATACTTCCCATGGTGTGTTGTGCACCCACACATGTGGTGAGTGCCATAAGTTGCTGTAACACGTTCGATGGTTCCAGGTCCTGTGGAGTGGGTGAGGCTCAACAGACTGTTCAGGTGCAGGGTCTGTTTGTTCTGTAGTGCATGCATGACACATATTGGGAAACAATGTAATCCAATTGCTGCCATACTTTTGGCTTTGGGGGGAGATGTTCAGCTATTCTACATGTGATATCTCCTGGTATGATGTCAGGGACTATCGTCAGTGGGGGGTGGGTATGTATACATGGGCCTGTCTAACAGGATGTTGGCAATGTCAGTAAGGTACAGTTGTCCCTGACTCAGCACATATATGCGTGTACATTACTATTTATTACATAGCTGAAGGACATGCCATGATTCTCAGTCTGGATTCCTTCTCAGCTACTCTTTACAAAACACCGACAAACCTGATCACTAATCCCAGTTATACTCTTTTACACACTTAACACCCTAATGATCCTTTGTGATCAGGCTACAGAGTATGTCATCATAATACACTGGCATGTCCAGGGGTCAGTTTCATGTGTACTCTCCAGTCCAGCTAGTGAATATTATGGTTATGACACAATGTCACATCTGCCTCATGTACACAGACAACCCTATCCTCCTCACATCACACTCACATATATGTGGGAGATGTAATAATATTGGCATACAGGATGCTGAGCTCTCTCGACCCATGACTGGCATAGTCTATCAGGTGGTGAGGGTGACCACACACACCACATATCAGTCTCAAATACACTGATAGTGACAGCAAACAAATCACATTATCACACATACACATATTCGGAGGCTCTACATACACTCTGCTAAGCAGCAGAGACCACAAAGCAGACACAAATACAACTGCTACTCCACTACAATCCCCACATGTCACACAGTTCACAATGTCAGTGTGCCACACAGTCACTGCCCTTTGGGCTAAACAACACACCTGATACACTTGTTATAGGTGACACTTAATGTCAAACACACTATCGTCCCACTCACCAGGCCAGACAGGGGAATAGTCACTTTGAGCTGTCTCTCAGGTGCCAGGATCCACCACATAACACATGCACTCAAGTCACTCCAAAGCAAGTCCAGGACTGGCTCCATCATTGTCCATGCTGGTGCGTACACTCAGACGTTCCTCCCTGGACCACATGACATGAAACATAGAGGAACTCTGTGATCATGTAGCCCAGCCCAGTATTACCCTGACCTTGTCTAGCATCTTACACTCACCAAGTATGATGTCACAGTATACCAACAAACTGATCACATTTAACAGTTGGCTAACATATTGGTGTTATTCAAAGGGGATACAGTGTCTGTCACCCTGGGGTGACATGCTCGAAATGCCATGTAGCTTCCCTATGGACAGCTTGCACCTGTCACTCTTGGAATTTTGAATACTGGCTAGGGCACTTGCTGCCACCATACTGCCCTATTTAAGCAGGGCTCAAAGGACAGAACCATCTCCATACACATTACAGAGTACATGGCACTGAGGGTAATGCTGCTCAACACCAGATGTCTTACCCTCAAATTGCGCCCACTCAAGAATCTCCTCAGTATGGAGGATAGCAATATCTGTGCACTAACAGACACATGGTTGAGGCTCCCACATGCACACCAGCACTACCAGGTTGTATTTTGTATCATGCTTTCTGACCACATAACTCGGAATGGCCAACACAAATAGGGGGAGTATCCATATACATCACAGATACACATACCTCCGGTTTGGTAGCACTGCACAATGCATCACAGACCATACATATGCACCTAACATTGTGCATATCTGCCTTTTGTTTTGTTGCCTGCTACAGACCACACTCCCTAACTCAGCAACCTCACTCAGCTTTCCTGGGAACACTGGACAATATGTAGGTCTCCCCAAACACCATTATATTGGGTGACGTCAAATACCCACACATTGACTGTGGATAGTACTCAGGTCCCAACATCCTCCCCCAACAGTTGCTACTATTTTTAAACTCATATGCTATGGCACAACCGGTCACCACACCTACAAGAGGGGACGACATATTGGACATGATCATCACTGACATGGGGACTGTATGTTCCACACCTGTGATATACCCCTCATCGGTAAGGGCAGAACATACTTTATCTCACTGGACATCTATATCCCGTCCCCACACCCATCCTGGGTAATCTTGGTGAACTTCCCAAAAGCAAATGTCACACTCCTCCAAACCACGGTGGTATCCTTCAGAGACCCTGGGTCAGTGGTAAGTATGGCTCAGATTGCTGAATCCTTTACATACACATTCTATGGACACCTGGACTCACTCCTCCAGTGGCAGTGGACCTGTCTGGTAGACCCCAGCCATTAATACGCTTTACAACAAATGGAGGAAGCTACTACATGATAGAGCACAATCCCAGACAGGGAAGGCATCTGTGATCTGTACTACTGGACTGCTACAATCACTCAGGTATTTATGTCAGGCACGCTTCTAATGGACAATTGCACCAGACACATCGAACACTCACAAGGCCTTCTTCAGTTGACTCAGGTACCTGGCTGGACACTCACTGATATGCTGTGTGTTTCTGCATACTGACTAAACATACCCTGAACCCACTGACATTGCCATCATCCTGGCAAACAGGCTCAGTGCAGATGTTCCCCCCATCCCCCCTAAGGTGGTACTGTCTATACCAACAGAGTGTAACCTCTCAGACATCACGAGTAAACAAGTGAGTGCTGACCTCCCCAGAGCGGACAACACAGCATCAATGGGACCAGATGGTGTCCCGGCCTGTGTCGTACACAGCCTTCATGACAGACGTAACACTCACATTACATCACTGTTCGATATAAGAGTTACTGCAGGATATGTACCCACGGAATGGCGTACAGCGATAGTGGTCCCGCTCCACTGAATACTGCCACAACAGACCACAGACAATATCAGCCTAAAAGGCTAACTAACCTGTTCTGCAAAGTTGTGGGCAGATCTTGCCTGTTGGACCTGTTCATATTCTTTCAACAGTTACCAGGTCCATCAGTGTTGGGACGGTTGTCCACACAGCCTGCCTGGACCTTGCGCAACCCTTCAACACAATACCCCACTCGGCCATTATGCATAGGCTCACCAACATCAGTATCGACACATATCTGACACGATGGATTGCTACCTGGAGCAGGGATAGCACCCACATGTTCAATGTTGCAGGTGCCATGTCTGACTATACACCATTTACACCTGGCATCCCACAAGGCTCAGTCCTGGGACCTCTCTTGTTCAGTATATATTTGTGTGATGTACAGACTATCACAGGAGGGATATGGCTGCCCATGTTCGCAGATGACTGCAAACTCGGTGCCATAATCATCTCTCCTGCTGGCACATGCATACTCATACAGGGTCTCACAGAGATAGGTTGACTGGTGCCTGTGCCATGGCCCACGGCTACATGCTATTAGTTGCATAGTCATCCCCTTTGAGGATGACAAGATGCCCACACATTGCCACATAGGTTGTAATCCATTACATACAGTAGTAGTTGTTTGGGTTTGGGGACATGACCTGTTCGTACTCTCGCCTTTGACAATCCTATTGCCATAGTGGTTAGACAGTATGTCTCATAGCCCACCATATCCCACATGGTTTCACACGTTGATCACGTGTGGTCATTGTGCCCCTATATTCTTCACGACCATGCTTGGTTACTATGCCACCTTTGGGATGTACCTTACCTGACACCTGCAGCAACTGTAATGGCCACAAATGTTACTCTTCGAGCAGATATAGGGACTCACACAGATGCCCTGCACAGTTCCGATACAGTAACTCCAGCTCTACTCAGTCACTTACCACCTACATGGATGTGTTGTGTGCCTGTAGTTGAAGGCAATATCTGACCTTGACTTACTGGACATGCTCCACCTCAGGATATCTGACTCCCTTGCTGCTACACACTCCAGGGACATATACCTCAGCACTGATGTTAAAATGACATGCTGGGGGGACAGATTATTATCAGAAAGCCTCCACTCACTCCGGAGTGTAGTCCCGGTTTTGCATAGGCAGAGCCCCCCACTGACCACCTACAGGTGACATCTTGACAAGTGGATGGGTGATCGCATGTTTACCCATGGGATATCTTCTGGGTCCCTGCTAGACAGAGGCACAATACACTGAACGTAAATGGGTTATCTTGTGTGACCTACTATTCACAGGCACAGTGCTCTGATTTGACTGGGTTGCAGTAGCCTAACACACTCTGGCTATGCTTGCACATGCCCTAGGGCAGATAGCCTAGTATCAACCTCTGAACCTATGATAATTTTCATGATGCACAATGTTTATTGCTGATACTGTTTGCAGGTTTTTATAATCTTTGCTTTCACATTTTATATGAACCGCTTAGGTATCTGCAGAACATATTTGCTTATAGTAGGGTTCCACTATATTCTATACATGTCTGTTGTCATAAGTGTGTGCACAGGGCAGAATGCTGTGTAGTGAGAGGTTCCTGGGTTAACACATGCAACTGCCTGCTATGTGTGGCCCAATGCTTTACTCCAACATGGCCTAAGTGTGTGAGCATGCCCAGTTCAGACTGTCAGTGTTCTGTTGCCTGACATTTGTCTCATGTATTCAAGTGTGTGAGCATGCCCAGTGTGACCTTTCAGTATGTTGCTGTCTGAGGTCCACTACATTTGTTGATGTATGTCTACATGTCCATTATTAACATTTGAACTGTATGTGTTGAAAGTCAGGTTCTATTCTTACTGCAGGACTCACCTTTGTGTCATAACTCCACAGGGATTATGCTGTACCTGCAGGATTTCCGTGAAATACTTTGCATAGACTTATCAACATTTCTTCATACAGGCTAACCACTGCACTACTGTCATGGTTTAGTGGTTCAGTACTATGACTATAGTACACAGTATCTTGGGTTTGAGGCCCATTGCCGCTTATATTTTCATACTGAGCAGACCAGACTGCTTAGGGGCCAGTAGAGCAAATATGAGCATGTTGGCTTTTGTTCAGCTATGCCCTACCTAGACCCAGTTTGTCCAACATTGCTCAATATTAACCATCATTGCTGGACATTGGCCAATATTACACTACATTGACCACATTTGTAGTAGTTGGTGTGTGCGATTTTGTTTACATTGACTTCATGATGGTAAATGCTGTTTAGCACTGCTTTATATTGCTTAACACATGTCAATCATGCCTCAGGTGTTGATGCAGGGCTGCCTATGTCGGATGCACATACTACACTCCCTATACATGTTTGAAAGCAGGTAGTGTCAACGTAGGAATCCCTTTTACTATACATGTGGGTCAGAGAGAGGTATAATTTCCAGAGTTCCTACTGAGCCAGTGTATGTGCTATGCGTTGCCTCTTTGCCAAGGCCAAAGCATACTGGGCATGCCTCCTTCTGCCTACTGGGGCAGGCTCAGGTTGTTCCTCCTCTGAGTCACGCTATGCCTGTGATGGCCTTGGCAATGGTGGGGGGCTGTCTTGCCCAGGCCTATGTTGGTCCTGCTGCAGCTGTTTTTGCAGGATCATATTATGTAGCATAGCACATACCATGACAATTTGGGTACATGTAGTTGGTGAGTACTGCAAGGCTCCACCAGATGTGTCCAGGCACCGGAACTGTGACTTGAGCAGCCCAAACACACGCTTGATTACATTTCTTGTCTGTGCGTGTGCCTCATTATGGCGTTCCTGTTCAGGTGTGTGTGTGTTTCTGATGGGTGTCATCAGCCATGGCTCCAATGCACAGCCAGCATCCCCCACTAGGTGACCATGTGGGATGTCCCCATTGGCAAATGTCTGGTACAGCTGTGTCAGATGCCAGATATGGGAATCATGGTAGCTTCCATCGCAGCCAGCACACACATTCAGTATTATCACACACGACCTGGCAGTTGATGGAGGGGAAGCCCTTGCGGTTGAAGTAGAGCCTACCACGCTCACCGGCTAGTGCTTTGATGCATATGTGCGTGCAGTCTATTCCACCCACTACCTCAAGGTATTCCGCTATTTGCTGGAAGAGATGCATATTGCTGGCCAATACCACACAGGAATTGGGGAAATATACATGTTCACCAACATGTGCTGATATGGCATCCAGGAACTGGTGCAGTACCCTGGATGCTGATGCCTGTGATATCCCCATCATATCACCAGTTGGTCTCTGGAAGGTACCTGTTGCTAATATTCTTAGGCCAACACATACCTTAGTTTTCACTGGGATGGTTTCCCCTCTGTTGGTTCTGTGGGTGAGGCATGGTCTGCACAGCTCAACAATTTGCTGCAAGAGGTCTCTGTCCACTCTATAGCGCTCCACTATCTCCAGCTCATGTAGCCCCTGGTAAGTAACCCTGGGCCTGTACACTCTTCTCCATCTCCTCACTGTGGGTTGTCCAGCAGCATTTGCATTATCACCACCCTCAGCATGCTGCATATGTCACCTTATAACAGCAATGGCAGCCCCTAACATTTTTTGTCTCAGTGAAGCCCTTTCAGTTTTCACTTCTATTAGCTTACTGCAGTGTTGCAGTGTCTCTTGAGAGAAACATAATGGACTGTTATTTGCAGAGTTTTAAGTGCTGGGCTGGGCTAGTGTTCTGCCTGTGTAATTGCCTGATTCTGATTGTTTTCACCTGCTAGCTCTGCTAGTACTCCCTGGTAACTTCCACTATTTGGTGTGCTTCCTTTTTCCTTACTGTTTCCTTGGGGGGGGGGGGGGGCACCGCGCACACAAGCACAAACAGGTGCACAGCAGCTAACACGTACGCACACATGCTTACACGGACTAAAGCTTGCTTATTCTTCTTAAAACGCTCGCACACCAGTGCAAATGCACTTACAACTGTTCACACAGCCTTACATATGCTTACTTAAGCCTACACATGCGCACACACGCTTACACACGCGCACACTCTCTTACTCGGGTTTACTGGTGTGCATACGCATGCATGTATGCTCAGCAAGAAACTTTGGTGTTATCCACGGCATACACCTTGGATTTCTTGACTTTACCTGGCCTACCTGTTGACACACCTCTTTCACTATTATGTAAATGTAAGCTGACACATGTCACTCTGCTCCAATGAGCTTAACTCCTTTCATACATACCCCTCTCGTGATGTCACCTATCTTCTACTCTGCTACTCCCCTTATCCTACTCCTACACTCCACTGACTGTGCTCATTTGCTATGTAAACTTGCGATTCACTATCCTAACTCTCATTTGCATAGGATTGCCTACTAATGCTTAGTTATATCTCTTAGACTGAGCTTCCCCCATTAGCAACCTCTGCTCGGTGGCCATGTTGTCTTCAGCCTGCCATTCCCTTGCATTGTAAATTCATTTTAACTATAAAATCCACATTTGTGGATCTAAATTATTATTTTTCTGCTTTTTAGGGTGCAGCACGTTTGCGCGGCGCTGCGCTACAGTTAAACCCCGGTGATCGGGATAAAAAAAAAAGTTGTTTTATTTTTAATTTGCATCACTTCCCATTGCCAATGGCTGTATTTTTGGCCATTGGCATGCTTCCTCCTGTGAATGCATGCTTTTTTTCCAGCCGACACGACTCCGTTTTGTTATTTGCAGAACCGCACTCAGTTATCAACTGAGTACATTTCTACAAATAACACTACTCCTACTCAGACAGGTTCAGGTTTCTTGGATCACAAATTTACCTCATTTGCATGGCTTTAGCCTGCAGTTGAGGTAATTTGCATATCCCAGCCCTATCCGTGTAGGACTAGTTTGGAGAGTTCAGTTGCATGCCCCTACCGGCTGTTCCTGGATCGCTCGGTGGACATGTTGGCTGCATGGAGTCTTACTCTACTCTAAGACACCATGCAAGCCTTCGTGAATCCAGCCCATAGTTAATATGAAAAAGACAGCAGTTTTGCTGTTCAGCACCCCCCAAACACCACATAAATGTAACTGTTTAATTGTTACTAGCCCTAATTGTAAATAACTGCCTCAAGTAAAATAACAATAATATCTTAGAATTTTATAAGACAAGCAACTGTCTTTTTACTCTGATACAGAAACACGAGTAAAAAAAAAAATTAAAAAAAATAATGTACACATTCTTCTAACCTGTGAAGTATGAAAATCCATAGCCATTAATTCTCCCCAAATTAGATTATGGCATATCTTTATTTGCACTTCTTTCTCCAGAACATACCTATATGCTACATCATCAATAACACAATTCTAAGATTCGCCCATTCCTTCTCCTGCTATGTGCATCTTTGTTACATGATTCAAAGATCTAAATGGTTGCCAGTTACAATAAAAGCCACATTTTTGCCAAACACTTTAATGTTTGAACTATTAAAAGAGAGATTTTGCCCAGCTCTTCAGAATAATTTTATTCTTAAAAATAAAATGCATTCTTTATGAGACAATTCAAAATCCTATTTACTGAGACATCCCTCTGTCCTTTACAACATGGAAAAAGGCTTTTCTAAAATAACCCCTGCATCCTGGAAAAAAACTTACCACAGGAAGTTAGGCACACCATTGACTATATTATATATATATATATATCAGCAAATAAGAATAAATGTAACTTTTTCAAAAATAATAATTAACATGCATAATTCCACAAATGATTGTCTAATTATCTCATGTATTAGATGTAAGTGAAAACCTTTTACTGTTAATTCAAACAATAACCTTTGTAAATATTTTTTCTGTATATTCTATTAACTAAAGCATTCTTTATATTTAAAACCTCTAATTATATGTCCAATTTACTGGCATTCTGATGTCTTAATTAGAAACTTTTCTTATTCCATATCTTTACATGTCAGATGCCTGTGTCTACTAGGTAAGGGCCATGATTCAAGGCTGTGGAAACTGCAGATAACAGTTCAACAGCAGGAAGAGGTGATACAGATATTGAGAGCAGTGTTGGAAGTAACCAAAGGAAAGGTAAATAATGCAGAAAATAGATTCATGTGAGAAAATGCCTGCACTATAGGACTAAGAGAAGACATTGAATGGGCAGATATTAAGACATATTCAGAGCTGGGTCTGTATACTAATTAAAGGATGTCTGGATCCACAGGTTACCAGGCTATATTAGGTGGGGAGATGGAGTGGGTGTCAACAAAGTCCACAACATGTATTGATAAAATGTCAGGTTCTGACAAAATAACATGTCATTTATCAGGCAGAATGAAAGAAAGACTTTATATTGGAAAACCAAAAATATAAATTGGTAGCAGACTTTTCCTGAGCATTATTCATGAAAAGAGTCAGTTTAGTGTTGTCTATGTGGCATATGCATCAGGTGGGGGCTACAGTTAAGTTATTGTACCCTGCATTATTTAAAGTAAGTTTGAAGGAGATGGTATAGCAATATGAGTTTGGAAGAAGCAATTGAGTTCTACCAAAAATGAATACACCCAGTTCAATGGTGGCTACTCCAGATAGGAACTGCAGCCAGAACATTGGAAGCAGTAGGGTGAGGACAGCATGTAGCATGTTTCTGGCCCATGGGAAAAAATTATGATGCAAAGTGCGAGTCCAATGGAAAGTAGAACACTGGGAGACAAATGAGTAGAACCATCCCTATGCACATTGTTTGTAGCTTGCAAGGTGGTCAAGATGAAAGCAGGGGAGAAGCTGCAGCAGTGGGGAGAAGGAAGGAATGAGGAACAAATCCTTCATGAAAGATTTGGACAGTTGCAGGCATTTATGGAGTAGCCAAAATGATGAGTTGAACAATGAAGGTGGCAAATCAAGGAATTGGTGGCACAGCCATTGCCCATCAGAAGACAAAGAGAAAGAAAGCATATGGTAAGCTGTGAGAAATGAACAGGAGAAACAAAGCTGATTTTTCATCATCATCATCATCATCATCATCATCATTATCAGCCCCCTTTTTCCCATTTTTCTATATGGGGTTGGGGTATCGTGGTTGCCAACTCTCTCGATTCAGTGCCACATTCCTGCCTTCTTCAACACTCATGCTTGACTGTCGCAGATCTTCTTTCACACAATCCATCCACCTCTTAGCTGGACATCCTTGCTTCCTCTTACCTTCTTCCTGTCTGTCCCAACTCTTCTTTACCAGTTTGTCTTCTGCTTTTCTATACATGTGCCCAAACCACTGGAATCTGTTCTATTTGATCTTTTCTGCAATTGGAGCTACTTTGGCTTCTGCTCTTATGTCCTCATTTCTTTGTCTGTCCCACAGTGTGCATCCTATCACCATTCTCAGACACTTCATGTCCATCACCTCTAGCTTCTTCAACTGTTCTGCCTTCACTGCCCAGGTTTCTGTACCATACAGTAGCACTTGTCACACCACTGTCTTGTACACCTTACGTTTCAGCTTCTTTGGCATTCTTCTGTCATAAACTGCATCTGATACTCTATGCCAGTTGGCTGCAGCCCCTGTGATTCTGGCTTTGACCTCTTCATTCAGACTACCCTTCCTGAGGGTACTAATAGCAGTGTGGAGAGAAAGGCATATCCCAGATGACTGGACAATAAGCATACTCCTGCCAGTGTACAAGAACAAAGGGGACATCCACAACTGTGGGCAGTACAGGGCTGATTACTTAGGTTCATAGGTGTGTACTAGGCTAATGGCCCTGGAGCCTTTACAAGCCTAGCCCACAGGATTACCCTGGCATCATACAACCCAACCTTAGTTTCCAGTGTCTTTGTTGAGTAGAGCCACTGGAGTGATCCCCGGGGTGAATTTTCTATTTACCATCCAATCAGGATTTCTCTTGAAGAGGGCCAGTGAGGTGCTCTTCTTCACATGTATGTAAAGTCTGTTCCATAGCATGGACAGTCTCTGGGTTATGAACATGTCCCTCCAGCATGTTCTGTTGATTGTGGTAATGAGGTTGAGGTCTCTGGAGTGTGTGGTGTGGAGGGATTGGGATTTCTTTAAATATAGCATTTCTAACAGAGCTGGGTCAGACATGGCTTTGTAAGCCAAGCAGAGATCAACTCTAAGTAGGTGATATGAGACAGAGAATAGTTGGAGTTTTTTGAGTCCGTCTTTATAGGACAAGTGTTTAAGGCCTAGGATCCTCTCTGTGAGGTACTTTTGTGGCCTCTCCTGTTGTTGCAGGTGTCTAGTGAGGTACATTCCAAATGGGGCACTGTACTCAATGACAAGCCTAATGAGGGAAGAGTAGAGGGAGACAATGACCCCTTTCTTCCTGGATGCAAAACCCTTAGTAATGAAGTGTGCCACATAGAAGGAAATTCTGACCACAGTGGCAATGTGGTGTTCAAAAGAGTGGTTGCTGTCAACCCGTGTTGACTTGGTGGGAATGACTGGATGGGAATGACATAGCTTCACCTTGGTGGCTGAAGATTAGAGATGAAGTAATTGCATACTGATATTTTTTAATCTATACCTTGTATTCAAGGGAGATGTAGTCTGACATTTGACATGGAGGCTAGATTTGTAGATACTGGAATGTGTATATGCTTTTCGTTGTATTTTATGTGTTTTTTATGTTTTTGACTATGACATCCTGGACTGATGGACTTTATTAATTCTGCATACCAAAATGCTGGTCAATGTGAACAGACAGGGGAGAATGGAATGGTTAACTGTATATGTGCATAATGACTAACTACTCAGAAGACTGACACATGAGCATCATTATTATGAAAAATAAAATAAAAAAATGAACATGTAATGCTGGCCTGGTTTCAGAACAGAAGGTTGGTGGATGCAAAAGGTTTAATATGTGTGTGGCATCCCCACTCTGGGCCTGTAATCAAGGAGCCTTAATCTCCCCACTGACACTGGAGAGGGATGTTAACTTGGAATACAAATGGATACACTCAGTATTTCCAGATGCAGACCTCTCTTCATCAAGCACAATTTCCCTTAAGAGTACACAAGGAACACACTCAGCCGGGGGGCTGGGTTTCTCTGTCTCTCTCCAGGTCCCCAATAGGACTCCCCACTGGTACAGTTGCAAAGTTAAGTCCTCAGCCGAGTGCCAAAGCCAAGCCCTCCACCACTCTCTCTGTGAAACCAGTCCTTTGTGTCCCTGCTCCAAGTAGCTGACACACACACACACACACACACACACACACACACACCTAAGAAAGGTTGGCACAAGTTCGCTAGCTATGGCCCTTTCTGTCTAAACTATAAGGTATATATATATATGCCACCAGGCATTACAAATCCAGCTACCTAAAGCTCTTTCAAGGGTACCAAATTATACTAAGTGAAATTAATATTAATACAAATAGTAATGTTGCTCAAACAGCCAGGCTTCAGGAGTGTCCACAGTTATCACCAAGTAAATATATGCAAATAGTCTCAATGCTTACATATTTTATAAAATGGACCAGCCACAATGAAAAGTTTGCATATATTTAATAATAAATAATAAAAGAACAAGAAAATATTAAATATTTATTTACAGTAAACACCAGAGTTTCAGCCATCGGAAATATTAAAAATAATACAGATGGAAAGTGTCATGCAGAGACAGAAAAACAGTATTTAGCTAATCTCACTATCTCTTCCTGATTGGCTAAAAGAATTATGGATCCCTAGATAAGTTACTGCCGCAAGACAAGATGATGTGGGTGAGGGTCTTTCTAGTCAGGATTCTAAGAATAGACTGTGTCTGAGACTTCAGTCTCCTCTAATATTAAAACATTATTTCTGTACAGAATGACATCACATGCATCTGGTCATCTGACTTCTGGTTCCCACACTATTACCAACACAAAAAAACTGCTAGGATTTAGCACCTATGTGCTACTATACATATCTGGAGCTTTTCTAAGATCTGTTGCAGCATCTGAAGACATAAAACAATAAAACCATTCCACTCTTCCTGCAGGAGCTAGAAACTATTCTCCAGTTCAGACATTACTCTCTGGCTCCCTTCAAAACTGTGGGATAGCATCTGTATGGCTTTACCCATAAAGTAATTTAATTTCAAGAATATTTTTTTCAAAGACAGGTGGATTAACCTCTTCTCTGCGAGTATATGCTGATACAATGTATACATTTAAACAGTTACAATAATGCATGTACATTTGTTTTCTGTCCAGCAGGAAATATTGTTGATACATTTTAACACAAGCAACTTTACAAATACATTTTTAAACACAAGCATCTGTACAAATCAGATTGATATACAAATAACATATAATTGTTTTACAAAATCCCAGCTAACTGTGCTGATATATTACACATCCACTTCCCTACTTCTCCTGGCATGGCTGGCAGTATCTCCTATCATCACATATCTCCCCACTTTGAAGACTCAAGCTATTTTCAAGTTCCCCTTGAGAAATGTTGCTTCAGAGGAATGAGCCTATCTGAGAATTCATTACCCCATACCCTGTCTTGAGAGTCCATCTGCCTTGGCATTGCTGATCCCACTACAGTGCTGCACTGTTATATCATATGCCTGTGACCATAGGCTCCACCATAGTTACTTGGCATTTTGCTGGCTGGCTCTTTTTAGCCATAGATCTCCCTCAGACTATTCCTGCCTCCTACAGCATATAGTTAGCACCAGGGCCTCCCTATCATGGTAAGATTTCATCATGTTAACATGGTACAATTTGTGCCCCTCCCTCCTGCCTAGCAGTTCTACCATGTAGTTAACATCACTGACCTTCCTCATCTGCTTGAATGGCCCCTCCCAAGCTGCCTGCAGCTTATTGTGTCTGATAGGAATGAGAACCATAACCTGCTGCCCCACAGCATATTCTCTGGCTTGAGCATTCCTGTCATACTAGACATCTTCTGCTGTTGGGCTCCTGCCTGGTTCTCCTGGGCCAAGCCTGTGAGCTCTCTGAGCCTTGTCCTGAGGTTTGTGGCATATGCCACAATCCTTGTGAGATTCACACTCACTCTCCCACTCATCACAAATCAGATATAAAGGTCCCCTCACCCTATGTCCATACAGCAACTCAAAGGGTGAAAACAACTGTGAATTCCAGGAGTACCTGTCTGTATGCAAACAACAGATGAGGCAAATATTTGTCCACTGTCTCTTAAACTGGTCTGCAAATGCCCATAAAATGGTCTTTAATGTAGAGTTTAACCTCTCCACAAGGCCATTTGTCTGGGAATGATTGGGAGTGGCCTTTAGGTGCTTCACCCCACAGTGCTTCAACAGACAAGCCAGCAGGTCTGACATGAAACTGGTACCTCTGTCAGTCAGTAATTCTCTTGGGAAACCTACCCTGCTGAAAATATTTAGCAAAGCATTTGCCACCTTCTCTGCCTCGATGGAGGACAGAGCCACTACTCCAGGCTATGTGGTAGCAAAATCAACTACCACTAGGATATATTTCTTCCTTGTGGAACTTGGGGTACTCAGAGGCCCTACAATATCCATAACTACCCTCTGAAATGGCTCCTCAATCACAGGCAGAGGCATCAAAGGATCCTTGATCTTGTCTCCTGCTTTGCCTACTTTTTGGCAATGCTCACAGGTCCTACAGTACCCGGTTACATCCCTTGCAATCCCAGACCAATAAAAGTCTTGCATAATATGTCTTTGGTGCTCTTTATGCCCATATTACCTGCAAAAGCAATGTCATGGGCTATGGCTAGAAATGTCAGATGGTATTGCCTCACCCTCTAGCCCTCCATCAGGGTTCCACTGTCTATACAGTAATCCTTTCCTTAAGAATTGTGTGCCTCCCTAGCTACCTCCCACAAGCCTCTTAGTGTAGGGAGCTGAGCCTGTTTCAGCTCTACTTTTGTGACTCTTCCCAGCTCCCCTTCCACAGGAAGTCTGATACCCTCTGACAGCAGTGCCTCACTGTCAGCCTGTGTACTACCACTCACCTCTGCCTTTGCAGTCATTCTATCAAAGAGAACATCAGTATCTACCAGCAGCTATGGATCACCTTCAGGCTCACTGCTACAGGGTAGCTCCCTCCCTGAAATAGCAACCTCACCATTCCTGGCTTCAGGTGTAGCATCTGTCTGGGTCTCCCCCAGGCTACCAGACCCACATGCCTGTCTTCAAGCCTGACCGCGTGTAGCTGCATGCACACAAGGTACTCTATTATCAAAATCACTCCCTATTAAGACATCTGTAGGGATATCCTCAGACACGCCTACTTGCTTGCTTCCTTTTCTACCCTCCTAGTTAAGGCAAAACCTGGCCAAAGGCATTTGGAATGGGGTCCCTCCTAAAGCTCTGTCTGGAGTGGACTGCCCAAGCAAGTACTACTCCTCTTTAACCACTGCAAGAGTCCTAACGATTATGTTAGAGGCTGTGTCTGTCCTAACAGTGGCCTCCTTTCCATCCTCTAAGATAGGATATAACCTCATGTGATAGTTTTGTACCCCTGTTGTCTCCAGACAACTTGACACTGGCATACTGTTATTCCCAATTGCTGGCTTCCCCACCTTTTGTTCCCTACCTTGCCTCCATGGACATCAATATGATACATAGCCCCACTGGTTACATTTAAAATATTTAACCCTTGATCCTGACTGTGTGTCTGAACTAAGGGCTTCCCCTGTTACTGCTGAACTCTGTTGGGACAGTTTAGTCTACCCACCATGGGTTTGCTTATATCCATGTGCAGTGATACCCTGCTTGCTAAGTAGAGATCCCATTTCTTCCCCAGCTCACCTGCAGAGTTACATTCTTGGTCTTCCAACCAGATTCTCATGTCCTCAGGCAAAGTGCTAAGGGCTTGTTCCCTCACCAAATGGCCTGCAGCCCTTCAAAAGTGGTGACCTGACACCCACTCATCTACCTATGAAAATAAGTGCTTAATGTAGCAATGTAATCACACACGCTTTCATCTGTCTTGTGTCTATGCTCCAAAACATTTTTCTGTAAGCTTCAGGTGTTAACTTAAAGCATTCAAGTAAACAACATTTGACTTTATCATAATTCAAACAATCAATAACAGACAATTTAGAAACAGCAGTTACAGCTTTATTATGGAGTAAGGGAGTCAGGAACTGTACCCAGAGCCCTTGGTTAACATTATACAGTTTACATACTCTTTCAAAGATATGAATAAAATGATAAAAATTTTCACTCTCTGTAAATTGTGGAAGAAATTTACTGACTTTTATTGTTTCTGGGGTTTGGTTATTCCCTTCCCCATTACCTCCTTGACCCTGCCAAAGAGTCAGCATTTCCTTCTCATGTTGACACTGCTTCTCATTTTCTTCATCCTTCAAATGCTGCAGTCTCTCTGCTGATTCTAATTCCATCTGTTGTGTCTGCCTCACTGTCTTACCTGATTCTAATTCCATACATTTGGTCTCCAATTAAAGTCTCTTTAACTCCAGACAGATGTTTAAGTCCTCTGAGGAAAAGGTGAACTGTCCTGGTTCTGAGGGCTGCAAATTCCCATAACCAGACTGGTTATCCTCCTGGTTGCTAGTCTGTGTTGTAGCTGTGACTAAGGCTGAAATAATTTCCTCTTTAGTCAGGTTGGCATACACCAGTCCTTTGGCTTCATACACCTTGGTCAACTGGTTCTTTGTTAGCTTGCCATAATCCTCTCCTAACATCTTTGCCTGCTTTCCCTGACTAAACTAAACTAACAAAAATAAATAAATAAAACTGTTGTGATATGAAACTTTGAATGTTTACAATGTGGCTGCTGAGAGAATGCACACCTTTAGTGACAACTGCTTACAGGCTACAGAAGTTCAATATCCACACCACTGCTCACCAATTTGTGATGTCCTCACTCTGCGCTAATAATCAAGGTGCCTCAATCCTCACCACTGACACTAGAGAGGGATGTTCACTTGGAATAAAAATGGATGCACTCAGTATTTCCTAATGCAGACCTCTCTGCGTCAAGCACATTTTCTCTTAAGAGTACACAGAGAACACACACTCAGCCTGGGGTCTGGAATTCCCAATCTGTCTCCCTCCAGGTCCCCAGTAAGACTCCCAACTGGTACAGCTGCAGAGTTAAGTCCTCAGCTGAGTGCCCAAGCCAAGTCCTCCATCACTCTCTGTAAAACCAATGCTTCGTGTCCCTGTTCCAAGTAGCTCACACACTCACACACACACACACACACACACACACACACACACACACACACACACACACACACACACACTCTCTTTGAGATTTGACTTCCACATACACACACACACACACACACACACACACACACACACACACACACACACACACACACACACACACACACACACACACACACACACACACACACACACACACACACACACGCACACACACACACACACACACACACGCACACACATACTTGGGAAAGGCTGGTACATGTTTACTAGCTATGCCCCCTTCTGCCCAGACTATAAGGTAGTTATCACTGCCATCAACACTATAAAGCCAGCCACCTAAGGCTCTTGCAAGGCTACCTAATTATAATGAGTGAAATTAATATTAATTCATATTTAATGTTGACCACCAAACAGCCAGGTTTCAGGAGTGGCCACAGTTATCACCAAATTAATATATGCAAATACTCTCAAAGCTTAAATATTTTCTAAAAGGACCAGCCACAATGAAAGGTTTACATATATCTAATAATAAATAATAAAAGAACAAGAAAATACTAAATATCTATTTAGAGTAAACACCAGAGTTTCAGCCAAAAGAAATATTAAAAATAACATGGAGGGAAAGTTTCACACCGACAAAGAAAAACAGTATTTAGCTAATTTCCCTATCTATTCCTGAGTGACTAAAATAATTACTGTTCTCTAGTTAAGTTGCTTACTACCACAATGTAAGATGATGTGGGTCAGTATCTTTCTAGTCAGGTTTCTAAGAACAGATTGCCCCTGACACTTCAGTCTCCTACAATATTAAAACATTATTTCTGTACAGAATGACATCACATGCATCTGGTCATCTGACTTCTAGTCCCCACACTATTACCAACACTAAAAGCTGTTAGGCTTTAGCACCTATGTGCTACCATACATATCTGGAGCTTTTCTAAGACCTGTTGCAGTATCTGAAAGCCATAAAACAATAAAACCATTGCACTCTTCCTACAGGAGCTAAAAAGTATTCTGTAGTACAGACATTGCATCTCTGGCTCCCTTCAAAACTGTGGGATGACATCTTTATGGCTTAACCCATAAAGTAATTTAATTTCAAGAATATATTTTTTTCAAAGTCAGGTTGATTAACCCCTTTTCTGCTAGTATATGCTGCTACAATGTATGCATCTAAACAGGTACAATAATGCATTGTACATTTCTTTTCTGTCAAGCAGGAAACACTGAATACATTTTAACACAAACAGTTTTACAAATACATTTGTAAACACAAGCATCTGTACAAATCAGTTTGATGAAATTCCAGCTAGTTGTGCTGTCATATGTTAAACATGCACTGCCCTACCTCTCCTGGCATGGCTGGCAGTGCCACCTATTATCACAAAGTGTTATGAGGATGTGTAAGAAAAGATCACCTCTAAATGATATACAGTAGGGTAGCGAACGTGGTTTTCAATAAGTGTCATGAGAATCTGTGGTAAGGAAGGACCTCTAAATGATAAAGAATAGAGTAGGGAAGATAATATGGGGTAAGGAAAGTTGTGGAACAATAACGAATACAGAGAGAAAAAGAGGATAGATATACTTGGAAGATGGTAGTACCTAGGGAATCCAGCTGGGAAGCTGCTTTTTCATGATGATGGCCCACAGCAGCTATGGTCTATCATTAACTCAGATTAGTATCAGCATGTCAGCATGCCGGATAACATACCAATAGGCCCATTGGGTCTTATTTCAGGGGGATGATAGGTAGGTCAACTGGAAGACTGTTGGGGGAGGAATGTGGCAAGACCAAAGGGAAAAGGGTCATGGGATGGTATGTTTGCAGGAGCTGAAAATTAGTGGGAGGAAAATATCAAAATTTTAAAAGAAAGTATGTAAGTGGGTGAGGGTTTGTTTGCATTAAGGGAAGAAGATAAGGAGGTACAATATCCTAATAAGGATTAAGGAACGGTTTGTATTTTGAAAAAAAAAAAACAGGAAGATGGATAGGGTGCATGGGAGGATAAAATCATAACAGGGAGGTAATATCAGTGTCCTGTTAAAGATAAATGTGATGTCTTGATAGCCCGTGTCAACAAGTGGGTAAGGTAAAAGGGTGGAGAGGACAGGGTAGCCTGCAGAGGAAATTTTTGATAGCCATTGGCACAGAGGCTTAGAGGCTGAGAGACATTGAGAATATCAACAGAATGGGAAAAAGCAGTATCAACCTTTTTGTTAGATAACTGCACACTGCTAGCAGAAGCTACATGGATACCACCACATGTATTGAAGGTTTTTGCAGTTTGGTTAGGGAACTGGCTTGCCTTCTCACCCCATGAAATTGCTAGTAAGTAGATTGAGGAAGGGAGAATAGGAAGATTTAGAATCACCCTGCTCAGAGAGTAGAGAAACATATCTAGGCCTTGGAAGATGATATACAGAATAAGAACTGGGCAGCTAAGGGGGAAGACACATCAGTTATTAGATAAACAGTCTGGTAAGATAGTGATACTAAAAAGTAGAATTACAGTGCTGATTGCCAAGTGTTAAGTAGTTAGAATAAATCCAAGATATTTAGGATAGATTTTTGTGGAGGCGAATGAGAAGTAGATTAGGAAAACACAAACTGCGAGTGAATATGAAAATGGAAGGATGTAGGACTGTTAGAGCTAAAATGGTCTGAAACTGAAGTATATACTGTCCAAACACAGAGAGAAATGGAAAATTTGAAGCTAAGAAAGAAATTATGAGAGGATCAGCCCACTAACAAAACTTTGTGGGTGAGGGTTTGGCATAATGGTTACAGTGTTTACCTCACAAATACATGCAGTGTTTGATTCTGACCTCTGGTTACTGTCTAGGCTTGTTATAGTCTGCAGACTGATAGCCAAGTTTTTACCAATGAATATGTGAACTTATAACACCAAGAAGTGGAAGCATGAGATCAAAGACAGACAGCTAAAACTTGTCATGTCATGAGTACAGGAGATGTGTAGAAGAGAGAGCTAAAATGGTTAGATTATGGGCTGCTGGACAGATGGACTGTGATAGGATGCACTTTAATGGGGTGAATTAACTTATTAAAGATGACAGTGCCCCATGTATTTTATCCATTTAGGCATTTACTAATGCCAGTGAACAGCTATTGCAACAAATAGCTTCACAGAGTGTGTGACAGGTTCATATGGAGAAAGAAATGGAGGAAAATGGAGGACAGTGCGTACTTGAGAGATTGTGGAGCCTGAGAATTTGGGATCTTGAGAGAGTTACACTTGCAGATAAAATTATAGCAGATATATTAGGTACATTCAGTAAAATGTAGGAGATGACAGACAGAGTAAGGCTGGCAGTGATGAAATGGAGACAGGGGTATGTGGAGAGGAAGGAGGCAGTGTGGATGGGACCATTATCAGCTGTGTTCCTTTCACTCGCTGTTTGGGGAATACTGGAAAAAAAATATGAATAAAAGTAGGTTTCCAGGGAATACATGGAGAGTACTGGGTCTGGGGTATGTTTGAATTCATACTTCAGGATTAAGAAGAGTGTCAGTAGACTTGGAAGAGCAGAAGATCTGAGGATATGTTTGTGACTAATTTTAAGGCCAAAGACCAAGTGGGCCAGGTTGACTTTAAGAGCCAGAAAGAGGTGTGGATATGGTTTAGGTTGAGAAGAAGTAAATGACTGAGGTACTGTTACTTGGAAGCAGACAATATAGATGATGTGAGAAGATGAAAGGATGCAGTTGAGCAAGGGAGAAAGAAGAAAGCTTTCTATAAGTAGAAAAGTGTAAGGAAAGGGATTCAGAGATGGCTGCCATGCTGTAAACGCTGCTAAACTGCAGCTCTTCAATTAACCCGAGGAAAATCTCTGATCTGAGTGGGTATCAGGAGGTTTAAACATCAAATTGATGATAAAAAGTTGCATTTATACTTACCTAATCTAAAATCAGTTAAAAAGTGGGAAAAAAAAGTATTTATCCATCAGGATTACAAGTGATTACTTTGCTCTGAAGAGAGAAACAAACAAAGGACCGTGTGCTTTCTTTATTCTGCCTTTCTGCTTGGGGAAAGAAAAATCTTGCAACAAGGAAGAACCATGGAAACAACTACTACTAAGACAAAGTTGTCAGAACTACAGTCGCCAGTAAAGGATGGAACTGCAAAAAAACAAAGGATTACTAGACAGCAGGAACAACAGAAACCAGAAACTAGATCCAGGACTGATCAGCCACTAAACATGGAGGATATCAAACACGCTTTACTACCTATACAGGAAGTTCTAAAGGACTTGACCTCACAAATACAAACATTTGGAGTTTTATGCAATCAATTGCTTCAGAGAATGGACAAAACTTAGACCAGAATTTCTGAAATAGAGGATAAAATTGACATGCTGGAGAAAAAATCAAAGGTATGTGATGTGGATGTACAAGCCATGCAAAATAAACTTATTGATTTAGAAGCAAGGTCTAGAAGAAATAATATTATAAGAGTAATCCCTGAAAAAATCCAGTATGCAGAGCTAATACCAGCCATAACACAAATATTTGAAATCCTGTTAAATGATGCTGATGGGGTGAAACAGATTGTAATAGAAAGGGCACACAGAGCGCTGAGAGAGGTACAAGCTTCTACTATGCCTAGACCTGTATATGTTAAGATATTGAACTTTCAAGATGTTAGCAAAATACTGTTTACTGCAAAAAAATGGTGGCTATGTTATGTGGAAAAATGTTAAAATATTTCTGGCTCAAGATTTTCCATTACAAGTAAGGCAGGCTAGACAGTCTTTATCTGCTTACTGTAAATTTCTGATTGATAAACAAATTAAATTCCAGATGAAATACCCCAATATGCTTACATTTATGGTGGATGGCACTAAATATTCTGTTTCCAATAAAAATCAGGCAAAAGAAGTGTTTCTGAAAGTTTTTAAAGTTCTACCTGCATCAGAGGGCTGAAAAGAACTTCCATTGAGACTGGCATGTTCCTGTAGTCAGATCCAGCATGTATTTTACCTCAAGGCTTTTCTAATCCTTTGTTTCTTCACTAAACTGTTCAGGCCTCTGAAAAAGCAATAAAACTGTTTGTTTATGCTAATCTGAGGGTCTGCTGTCTGGTTTCCAGACTTTTGTGACCTCCAAGGTCTATTTCCATTGTGTGGTAAACAGGAAATGCCTGGATTTCAACTGAGAGTGTCGATTTGGATGTAACACTTCCTGTGGTCCTGCTGTGAAAGAGGTCCCCCGTCGTGAGTATTTCTGATGGTTTCCTGGCTTGAGAAGACAAAGAGAACTGAAAATAATATGTTAATGTTCTTTTTATAATGAAATAGCATTACAGTATGTACTTAAAGCACATAATAACATGTACTTTTACTATTTTTTTTCTTCTTTTATAGGTGTGAACCAAAATCGTTTTTTTTACTATATGCAGTGAGTGGCAGGTACTGTGTAGGGTACAGATTTAAAATGTAGGATGCATTTTTTTTTTCTCTCTCTCCTCTCTTCTGTAAAAAGTTTATGTACATAATGATTGCAACAAAACAGATACTTAAGGTAGGATAAAATAAGTACCCAATCTACTAAAACTTTCCTTTACACAGTAATAACCTTAGAAATGAGATTTGTTTAACTAATAGTTAAACCAAAGCTGTAGTTAAGTAGCAGTGTTTGGTAGGGAATGCGTAGTTTAGACTTTGATGTAGATATGCTAGAATATATAGGTTGTAAGTTTAGGAAATGTTTTAAATGTTATTACCTGAAGTTTTTCAATGTGTTGGTGTGTTTAACCTTGTTTATATTTTCTCTTATATACAAGACCTATATAAATCCTGGTCCAGGGGTAAAGTGGGTAAGCACTGGTTAGGGACGGGATGTAGGAAATGCTTCCAGATTAAATATAGTGTACAGTCAATACATGTCACATTGATAATTCCCCTCTTATATTGTTATTTGATACCAAGACCTGTGAATGTGGGAGTTGAACTCATGGAATGTTAAAGAGCTCCAGAACTTGAAGAAGAGAAAGCTGTTGCTACACATATTATTACAGGACAAAGCACTGTTTGTATTTCTACAGGAAACACATTTGATGAATGAACAATGTAATGATATTAGAAAAAAGAACTGGATTAGAGAGCTAGTGACATCAGAATGTAAGACAAACAGTGCGGGAGTGGCTATAATTATCAAAACCCAATACAAAGATAGGATTTTAGACTCCAAAGTGGATCCAAATGGGCGATGGTGTTATGTGATTTTATCGGATAATGCATTTGATAAACCTATCCTACTTTTGAATATATATGCCCCATGTAATGATCAACACAGTTTCATAGCATCATTATATCCAATATTAACACAATATGATGGTTATTATTTTGTTGTGGGTGGGGACTGGAATACCTATCAAAATCCAAAGTTGGATAGGTCTTGTCCACAAAGAGCATTTAATAAGCAGGCGGGATAGCATTAAATGATTTTAAGGAAGATTTTCAATTATATGACCCCTTTTCTTATTCACAAGATATTAATAATGCAAATAAATACACCTTCTATTCACCATGCCACAAAATGTGGGCTAGAATAGATTACTTTTGATATCTAAAGCACTACGAATTTAGAACCAGTGGTGGTTATACATACTCGTCATCTATCAGATCACTCAAAAATTTCGTTAAAATTTTCTAAAGATTTAAAAGACACAAGAAGGCATAGGGGTTATAATTGGCCACTCAACCCAAATCTTTTAAGTAAAAAAGAGATAGCAGATGGAATTATAAAATATTTGAAAGAATTTACAGATAGCTTGAAGCTCCAAAACATACTCCTGACATTGAATGGGCGACAGCTAAAGCTCAAATTAGAGGATTTCTTATACAAAAAGCCTCATATTATAAGAAAATTCATAATAGTAATATTCAAAAACTAGAAATAAGAATAAAACAACTTGATAATGAGCTGATTCAGAATTTTAACGCTCAAACTGAGGAGGAAATGTTGAAGCTTCAAAGGGATCTCTTTTGCTTCATAATAATAAATTAACACTTCAAGAACATAGGTGTTTAGTGAAATATGCTAATAATGTTCAAATACCATCAAAAGCACTGGCAAGGATTATAAATCAATCAAAAACAACTGGATATATTTCGGAAATACAGTATAATGACACAATATATTCTAAAACTGAGGATATTGTTGATGTTTTTGGGAAAATATATACTAAGGTGTATGAGGGGCAAACTGATAGGTCTCTACATAACCAGAATAAAAGTTTTCTGCAAAAAATTTACTTTCCAGAATTAGAAGAGAGCCTGCAAAGTGACCTGATTAAACCTATTTCTAAAGAAGAAATAGTATATACAATTCAACATATGAAAGCACATAAGTCGCCAGGGCCTGATGGTATTACAGCTGAATTTTACAAAGAGTTTGCTGATAGTTTGTGAAAAGAATTGTCTCATGTATTTAATTATATAACTAAAAATAAAATTAGTGACCCCCACCTCAATGCGTCAAAAACAATTTTCATACATAAAACCAATTCAGATCCCCTTAACCCAGATAATTACAGACCAATAGCACTAATGAATGTGGATATGAAAATTTTAACATCAATTATAGCATCGAGACTAAAGAAGGTTTTGATATATCTAATTTCTAAGGAACAAGCTGGATTTATGGCAACTAGACAAACTAGCGATAACACACTTACACTGCATAATATGATGACGTATGCTAAACAAAACAACTTTAATATCTATGCTCTTATAATAGATGCTCAGAAATCATTTGATAGAGTAGACATAAAGTTTTTGTTTGATGTGTTACCCTATTTTAACTTGCCCCAAGAATTCATTCAGATACTACAAATATTATATAGTAATCCATACACTACGCTATACATCAATAGGACTTATTCTAACAGAATAAAGATTAAAAATGGTACTCGTCAGGGTTGTCCCATGTCTCCCTTATTGTTTAATCTATATCTAGAACCCCTATTTTTATATATCAAGCAAAATTTTCATCATAATGCACCAATAATTTATAGGAATAAAATATTAATGTCAGCATTCGCCGATGATCTTATTATTTATTGTACAACCCCAATTTCGGACAGTGAAAAGATATTAAAGCTCATAAACGAATTTTCAGTAGTTTCTAATTATAAAATTAACTTACAGAAAACGAATATCTTCCCGTTAAGAACCCCAAAACCTTTTTCATTAATGGCCCTGATGGGGAAGTTAACATGTAAAGAAAATATTAAATATTTGGGTATCAACTTCTCTACG
Source organism: Protopterus annectens (assembly GCF_019279795.1). Classification (NCBI taxonomy): domain Eukaryota; kingdom Metazoa; phylum Chordata; order Ceratodontiformes; family Protopteridae; genus Protopterus; species Protopterus annectens. The sequence goes on from NC_056740.1 coordinate 288,902,974, forward strand.
GATAATAAGGACTTTTATAACAATAATGTTAAGCAGTATGGGAACACATAATAGCTGATTGTGACAGATGGAAGAATTTAAAACTATCGGTATTAGCAAAAGTATCAATAGTGAAAATGAATATACTACCAGAGATGTTATATATATTTAGTTCTGCCCATTTATCAATTTGAAAACCAGTTTTAAACAAATGCATAAAGATCGAGCTAAATTTATCTGGAACCCAAAAGAACTAGAATATCTTATGAGAAATTAATGACCCCTAAAACAAGAGGGGGACTTGAGCTACCAAACTTTGAAGCATATTATTTGATTGTAAACGCTAATCAAATTTTAAGAATTGCTAATTATGATGTAACGAATACAAAATGGATACCAACTTGGGTGGTCTTGAATCATAAGCATATTTTGGATAGGAAAATAAATCCTAAAGCATTACCCTTTATGGACAAAATTAGTCTGATAAAATATGGGGTCATGGACCACATAATAACCTGTGTCTCATCTTTGCAAACTTTATTTCAGTCCGTAGATTTATTGCAATATATGACAGTTCTTCAACCTTTCCACAGGAATCCTAATTTTAAACTAAATAATCAGCTGATCGATCTCAGCAAATTTCCATTAATAGTTAATCTGACTCTATTTGATGTTTTTAATAAACTTGACTTATCGGCTTTACAAATTAGACAGGAAATGAATCTACCTAGAAGCTACATAGTTATAATGAGACAAGTTAAAGAACTTGCCTTGAGCTATTTTAGGAACTTTAAACCTGCAGCCGGATTTGTGGATAAGTGCTCTGAATTGTGGAAAGCTATCGAACAAGACACTAAATTTATAGCAACTGCATACAAATTAATTAAGGATTTGAAATTTCAGGACAAAATTTTGCTTTCAGAGTATTGGGTAAACAAAGTACAACAGACAATCAGATATTAAAAGCAATTGATATAACTAGGAAATCAGTTTCTTTTCAAAAACTGATGTACACGCAATTGATGATTTGGAACAATGCATATTACACATATCTTAGATTACATAAATTTAACCCTAGGAATTCTCCAATTTGTCCATACTGTGCAGATCAAACAGTGGATCTTCTTCATATGTTCTGGAGTTGTAAATGCGTATATAAACTTTGGAACTCTCTTAAAGTACAACTGCAAAAGATGGGTTATCAAAGTTCTACACTGTCATGGGAATTTATGATTCTACACATTCCTCCAAGAGAGCTTTCCAGATCAAACTATTATTTGTATGAATATTTTTTGCTGATGAAACTCTATATAGCCACAAATTGGCTAGAACCACATAAGACATCATGGAATAATTTTAAGCTTGAGGCTATAAAACATATACTAGCACATAAATTACTTCTGAAACAAACTAACAAAAATATTAATAACCCGAAAATATGGGAAAAGGTCTTCAATATTATATTAGCATGATACTGATTTTAGGAATATATTAAATATAGGAAGCATTTCATGTAGATATTGTATAAATGGTTTGTAGTAGTTATAGTGTATTATGTGTGTGATGTTTATTGTATTTTTGTAATGTTTTTGGAAAATATATTTCAATAAAAATTTATTATGGAAAAAAAAAAGAAGAGTGTAAGGAAAGGAGAGAATGACTAATTGGAATTACATATAAACACTTGCATGGGTTTCAAGCATTCAAGAAGAAACAATTGTTAAGAGAAGTTTGGCATGTAGCTGAAAAAGCTGGGAAAAACAGTGGTGATAGGAGGTAGGAATAGAGGTACACAGCATAACCAAATGATAAAAAGAGATAGCTCCAAAAGATGAAGGTGATTTATAGATGATACATTACCCCACTACAGATTAAGAGGATTTGGAAGAATGGGTTCACAAAGATATCAGAGCTGTGCCACTGAACAGATAGGTAAGATGCAGATGTTTTCAGACTGTAGGGAGGACAGGGATATATAAGCCATGATGCATGTGACATGGTAGCATGTTTATACTAGGGAGCCACCCTCAACATGGAAGTCCTTTTTGTATATATAAATGATTTTGGGCCGGATTCACGATGGCTTGCACGGAGTCTAAGAGTAGTGTAAGACTCCATGCACCCATCATGTCCAACAAGTGATCCACGAACAGCCTGCAGGGGCATGTAAGAGAGCTCCTAAAACAGCTCTTACACAGACAGGGCTTGGATATGCAAATTATCTCACTTGCAGCTGAAAGACATGCAAATGAGGTAATTTTACGATCCAGGAAGCACAAACTTGTCCGTGTAAGAGCCATGTTATCTGCAGAAATGTGCTCATTTGACAACTGAGTACCGTTCTGCAAATAGCACAATGCAGCCTTGTCAGCTCCAAATAAAGGTTGCATATGTTCCAGGAAGCATGCCAATGGCCAAATATGTGGCCACTGGCAACGTACCTCCATGCAAAATGAAAATAATTTTTTTTTCTGCGCTCACCGATGTTTAAACGTAGCGCAGCGCCACGCAAACGGGCTGCGCTTAAAAAAAATCAACAGAAAAATATTTAAAACCCATAAACGTGGGTTTTATGCAAACCATCAATTTACAATGTAAGGGAATAGCAGGCTGAAAACAACATGGCCATCAAGTAGGGTTGCTAAGGGGGGAAGCTCAGTGTAAGACATGTAACTAAGCATTAGTAGGCAGTCCTATGTAAATGAGTGTTAGGATAGTGAATAGCACTATTACATAGCATATGAGCACATTCCCTGGAGTGTAGGAGTAGGATAAGGGGGAGTAACAGAGTAGAAGATAGGTGACATCACAGGGGGTATGTATGAAAGAAATGAAGCTCATTAGAGCAGAGTGGGATGTGAAAGCTGTGAGTTAGACATCATTGAAAGAGGTGTGTCAACAGGTAGACATGGGAAAGCCAAGAAATGGAAGGTGTACACTATGGATAACACCAAAGTTACTTGACGAGCATGCATGCGCGCGTGTGCATGCTGGGAAGCCCGAGTAAGACGGAGTGCGCGCATGTAAGCATGAGTGCGCGCGTTTATGCCGGAGTAAGCATGTAGAATCCTGTTTAAAGACCTGTAAGTGCATTTGCACTGGTGTGCATGCATTTTAACCCGAATAAGCAAGTTGTAGTCCATCTAAGCATGGGTGCACGCGTGTTAGCTGCTGTGCGCGTGTTTTCCCTTGTATGCGCGTCACTCCCCCCTGAGGAAACAGAGAGGAAAAAGGAAGCACAACAAATTGTAGGAAGCTACCAGGTACTAGCATAGCTAGCAGGTGAAAACAATCAGAATCAGGCAATTACACAGGCAGAACAGTAGCCCAGCCCAGCACTGAAAACTCTGCAAACAACAGTGCAGTATGTTTCTATCAAGAGACACTGCAACACTGGAGTAAGCTACTAGAAGTGAAAACTGAAAAAGCTTCACTCAGACAAAAAATGCTAGGGGCTGCCATAGCTGTTATAAGGTGACATATGCAACATGCTGAGGGTGGTGACAATGCAAATGCTGCCGGACAACCCACAGTGAGGAGATGAAGAGTGTACAGGCCCAGGGTCACCTACCAGGGGTTACCTGAGCTGGAGATAGTGGAGCGCTATAGAGTGGACAGAGACCTCCTGCAGCAAATTGTTGAGCTGTGCAGGCCACGCCTCACACACAGAACCAACAGAGGGAAACCCATCCCAGTGAAAACCAAGGTATGTGTTGGCCTAAGAATACTAGCAACAGGTACCTTCCAGAGACCAACTGGTGATATGATGGGGATATCACAGGCATCAGCATCCAGGGTACTGCACCAGTTCCTGGATGCCATGTCAGCACATGTTGGTGATCATGCATATTTCCCCAATTCCCGTGAGGTATTGGCCAGCAATATGCGTCTCTTCCAGCAAATAGTGGAATACCCTGAGGTAGTAGGTGCAATAGACTGCACGCATATATGCATCAAAGCACCAGCCGGTGAGCGGGGTAGGGCCTACATTAACCACAAGGGCTTCCCCTCCATCAACTGCCAGGTTGTGTGTGATGCCCAGGGCATAATAATGAATGTGTGTGCTGGCTGCCCTGGAAGCTACCATGATTCCCATATCTGGCATCTGACGCAGCTGTACCAGACATTTGCCAATGGGGACATCCCACATGGTCACCTACTGGGGGATGCTGGCTATGCACTGGAGTCATGGCTGATGACACCCATCAGAAATGCACACACACCTGAACAGGAACGCCATAATGAGGCACACGCACAAACACGTAATGTAATAGAGCATGTGTTTGGGCTGCTCAAGTCATGGTTCCGGTGCTTGGACACATCTGGTGGAGCCTTGCAGTACTCACCAGCTACATATACCCAAATTGTCATGGTATGTGCTATGCTACATAATATGATTCTGTGAAAACAGCTGCAGCAGGACCAGCCTAGGCCCAGCCCAAACAGCCCCCCACCATTGCCAAGGCCATCACAGGCAGAGTGTGACTCGGAGGAGGAACAACCTGAGCCTGCCCCAGTAGACAGAAGGAGGCGTGCCCAGTATGCCTTGGCCTTGGCAAAGAGGCAACGCATAGCACATACACTGGCTCAGTAGGAACCCTGGAAATGATACCTCTCTCTGACTCACACATATAGTAAAAGGGATGCCTAAGTTGACACAACCTGCTTTCAAACATGTACAGGGAGTGTAGTATGTGCATCCAACATAGGCAGCCATGCAGCACCACCTGAGGCATGATTGCCATGTGTTAAGCAATGCAACACCATGTAGTATATGCAAACTTGATGACCCTGAGTAACATCCTACCCTCACCAAGCATGATGCCACAATACAAAGGCAAGATGATCAATTACAACAATTGGCTTAAGTATTGTTGTTAGTCAAAGGGGATCCAGTGCCTGTCAGCCTGGGATGACATGCTGAGCAAGACATGATGCTCCACTAGAGATGGCTTGCACCAATCACCCCTGGCCTTTTGGATACTGGCAAAGGCTGTTGTCACCCCCATAGTGCCTTGAATAGGTAAGGCTCAAAACACAAACCCACCTCCATAGGTATCACAAGGGATACAAAACTAAAAGTAATGCTACCCAATGCCAGAAGTCTAAACTGCAAGATGCATGCAGTCCAAACTCTCCTCAGCATGAAGAATGTTGATATCTGTGCAGTAACAGAAACCTGGTTCAAGGCTCCCAAGAGCACCCTAGTACAAGGTTACACCTCATACCATGCTTTACAGCCCCAAAACATGAAACAAACTACAAAAGGAGGGTGAGTATCAATAATTGTCAAGGATACCCACACCCCCAGTTTGGTGCCACAGCATGAAGCAGCACAGACTATCCATGTGCAAGTAACAGTGGCTAAAACTGCCTCCCAGTTCATAGCCTACTACACACCACCCTCCTAAATCCAGGAACCCCACTTGGCCTACTTGAGAACACATGAAAATATGAAGGTCTCATGAAACAACATTATATTGGGTGACTGCAACTACCCAAACATAGACTGGGAGCATTATTCTAGCTCCAACACCCTAGGCCAAAGGTTCCTAGAATTCATAAATGAAATGCTATGGAACAACTTGTCACCACTCCCACAAGAGGAGTAAACATATTGGAACTGATAATCACCAACATGGGGACTCTATGGCCAAGACGAGAAGTGTATCCCTCACTGGTAAGATCAGACCATAGAGTAATCTCACTGGATAGTCACATCCTGACCCCAGTCCCTGGCCAGAAAACCACAGTGAAAAACATGTGTAAAGCAAATTATGCACTCCTCCAAACTGAGGTGGAATCCATTAAAGCCCTTGTGCCTGTGTAAAATATGGCCCAGACCTCAGAACCCTTTATAAATGCATGCTATGAACACCTTCAGGAATGCATGGATTATGCAATCTCAAATAAAACCAAGACCCAATCCTCCAAAGGCAGGCATCCTGTCTGGTGGACCCCAGCCATCAACAAACCATGCAAGAGAAGGGGAAAGCTACTACATGATAGAGCAAAACCCAAAAAGGGAAGGCATCACTGATCAGTATTATGACAAAAAACTATGGCCACACATAAAATCCTCTAAGGTCAGCTACGAGATAAAAATTGTACAGGACACTAAGGATAATCACAAGGCTTTCTTTACTGATGGTAGGAACCTGGGTGGGAATTCCCAGATATGCTCAGAATTAGTCCAAAATGACAAACAATACACCAGACCCACAGACATTGCCAACATCTGACCTGACAGGTTCAGTGCAAACCCCCCCCCCCCCACCAAAAGGCCGAACATCTATCCCAGCAGAGTGCTGGCCCCCTGACATTGCAGATGCTCAGGTAACAGCCAGCATCTCCAAAGCAAAACACACAGCATCAATGGGACCAGATGGTGTCCCCACTGTGTCCAACATGAAGTCCAAGAAGAATTGAACACCAAATAAAACTACTGCTCAATCTCAGCCTTACCACAGGATATGTACCCAAAGAGCAGTGTACAGCAACAGTGGTCCCTCTCCACAAAGGTGGTGCCTGAATGGATACTGCAAACTATCACCCCAGAATCCTGACTAGCTTTGTCTGCAAAGCTATGGAAAGGATCATCATGGACCTCAGAAATAAAGATATTGGGGACCTACAGACACTGGACCCTACCCAGTGTGGCTTTCTTAAGGGCAGATCCTGCCCCTTAAACCTGGTTGAGTGATTTGAAACAGTCACCAAGGCCATTGATGAGGGGAAGGTGGTCCACACAGCCTACCTGGACCTTGCAAAAGCCTTCCATACAATACCCAACTTGGTCATTATAGATAAGCTCACCAGCTTAAATATAAACCCCTATGTAACTAGATGGGTTGCAAACCTGATCAAGGACAGAACTGATATGGTCAGAAATGCTGGAGCCATGTCAGAGTCTAAACCAGCTACAACTGGCATCCCACAAGGCTCGGTCCTGGTACCCCCCCTTATTTGGTATATATTTCTTGGAGGTACAGGCCAACATGGAAGGACTGTGTCTGAACAAGTTTGCAGATGACTAAAAACTGGGTGCCATATCTGACCCTCCAGCTGACACAAGCATCCTACAAAAGAGCCTCATAGAAACAGACAACTGGTGCCAGAGCCATGTCATCAAGCTAAACGCAAAAAAGTGTATAGTCATCCCCTTTGGAAAAACAGTAAGTGCCCACCAATTACCACATAGGTGGTAACCCATTAAGTACAGAAGAAGTAATAAGAGACCTGGGGACACAAGTTGATAGAAATCTCGCATTTGACAACCATGTGGCCGTAGTGGTTATAAAAACATTTCATATACCCACCTAATCATGAAGGTATTCACATCTACATCAGGGGAGGTCATCATGCCTCTTCAGTCATCCTTCATCAGGCTCACAATTCAGTACAATGCTCCTTGTGGGATGTACCTTAGCAGACACCTCCAGCAACTGGAAAGACCCCAAAAGTACCTCACCAGGAGGATCAAAGGGCTATTGGCAAAGGCTCTTGCTACCCCCATAGTGCCTTTTTTAGGCAAGGTTCAAAAGACAAACCCACCTCCATAGGTATCACAAGGGATAAGAAACAAAGAGTAATGCTACTCAACGCCAGAAGTCTAAACCAAGATGCACGCACTCGAAACTCTCCTTAGCATGGAGAACATCGATATCTGTGCAGTAACAGAAACCTGGTTCAAGGCTCCTGAGAGCACCCCAGCACTACCAGGTTATACCTCTTACCATGCTTTTTGGCCCCAAAACTTGGACCAAACCACAAAAGGAGGGGGAGTATCAATATTCGTCAAAGATACCCACACCTCCAGGCTGGTGGCACAGCACGAAGCATCAGAGACTATCCATGTGCAACTAACAGTGAGTAAAACTGCCTTCCATTTTATAGCCTGCTACAGACCACTCTCCCAAACCCAGGAAACCCACTCGGCCTTCCGGAGAACACTGGAAAATATGAAGGTCTCTCCAAACACTATTATATTGGGTGACTTAAACTACCCAAACATAGACTGGGAGCATTACTCTAGCTCCAACACCCTAGCCCAAAGGTTCCTAGAATTTATAAACTCAAATGCTATGGAACAACTTGTTACCACTCTCACAAGAGGGGAAAACATACTGGACCTGATCATCACCAACATGGGGACTCTATGCTCCAGACCAGATGTGTATCCCTCACTGGTAAGATCAGACCATAAACTAATCTCACTGGATATTCACATCCCGACCCCACCCCCTGCCCTGAAAACCACAGGGAAAAACTTCTCTAAAGGAAATTTCACACTCCTCAAAACCGAGGTGGAATCCTTCAAAGCCCCCGGGCCTGTGGAAAATATGGCCCAGACCATAGAATCCTTTATAAACACATTCTATGAACACCTTCAGGAATGCATGAATCATGCAATCCCAAATAAAACCAAGACCCAATCCTCCAAAGGCAGATGTCCTGTCTGGTGGACCCCAGCCATAAACAAACTATACAATAGAAGGAGGAAGCCACTACATGATAGAGCAAAATCCCAAAAAGGGAAGGCATGTCTGATCAGTATTAGCAAAAAACTACGGGCACTCATAAAATCGTCTAAGGCCAGCTTCGAGAGAAAAATTGCACAGGACACTAAGGATAATCACAAGGCTTTCTTTAGTTATGTTAGGAACTTGGGTGGGAATTCCCAGATATGCTCAGAATTAGTCCAAAATGACAAAAAATACACCAAACTCACAAACATTGCCAACATCCTAGCTGACAGGTTCAGCGCAAACTCCCCCCCCCTCCCGACCAAAAGGGCAAATATCTATCCCAGCAGAGTGCTGCCCCCCTGACATCTCAGATGCTCAGGTAAGAGTCGCCCTCTCCAAAGCAAAAAACACAGCATCAATGGGACCAGACGGCGTCCCGGGCTGTGTCCTACATGAACTCCAAGAAGAGCTAAACCCAAACATAAAACTACTGTTCAATCTCAGCCTTACTACAGGATATGTACCCAAAGAGTGGCGTACAGCAACAGTGGTCCCTCTCCACAAAGGTGGTGCCTCAATGGATCCTGGAAACTATTGCCCCATAAGCCTGCTTAGCTTGGTCTGCAAAGCTATGGAAAGGATCATCATAGACCTCATAAATAAAGATATTGGGGACCTACAGACACTGGATCCTACCTAGTTCGGCTTTGTTTAGGGCAGATCCTGCCTCTTAAACCTGGTTGATTTCTTTGAAACAGTCACCAAGGCCATTGACAAGGGGAAGGTGGTCCACACAGCCTACCTGGACCTCGCAAAAGCCTCCGATACAATACCCTACTCGGGCATTATAGATAAACTCACCAGCTTAAATATAAACCCCTATGTCACTAGATGGGTTGCAAACTGGCTCAAGGACAGAACCCACATGGTTAGAATTGCTGGAGCCATGTCGGACTCCAAACCAGTTACAAGTGGCGTCCCACAAGGCTCAGTCCTGGGACCTCTCTTGTTCGGTATATATTTCTCGGAGGTACAGGCCAACATGGAAGGACTGTGGCTGACCAAGTTCGCAGATGACTGCAAACTGGGCGCCATAATCAACTCTCCAGCCGACACAAGCATCCTCCAAAAGGGCCTCATAGAAACAGACAACTGGTGCCAGAGCCATGGCCTCAAGCTAAGCGCCAAAAGTGTATAGTCATCCCCTTTGGCAAAAACAAAGTGCCCACAAATTACCACATAGGTGGTAATCCATTAAGTACAGAAGAAGTAATTAGGGACCTGGGGACCCAAGTTGATAGCAATCTCTCATTTGACAACCACATGGCCAAAGTGGTTAGAAAAACATTTTATATAGCCCACCTAATCATGAAGGGATTCACATCTAGATCAGGGAGGTCATCGTGCCTCTTTACTCATCCCTCATCAGGCCCATAATTGAGTACAATGCCCTTTTGGGATGTACCTTACCAGACACCTGCAGCAACTGGAAAGACCCCAAATGTACCTCACCAAGAGGATCAAAGGGCTCAAACAGATGCCATATGCTGCGGTTAAAGAAACTCCAGCTCTACTCAGTGGCATACCGCCTGCTCAGAGGCGATCTGTGCCTGATGTATAAAGCCATGTCCAACCCGGAATTAATGGACATGCTGCACCTCAGAAAATCCAAATCCCATCGAGCTACGCACTCGAGAGACTTGAACCTCAGCACTGAAATAAATAGGACATGCTGGAGGGACAGATTCATAACCCAGAGGCTCCCTTCACTCTGGAATAAAATCCCAGTCCAGGTTAGGCAGTCCCTCATTGACTCTCTTCAAGAGGAATCTTGATGAGTGGATGGGAGATCGTAGGTTTACCCCGGGTATCACTTCTGCGTCACTGTTGGACAGAGGCACAGTATACTAACCTCAAAAAAGGGCATAGCAAAATTAATTTAAAATGGGTGGTGAAAGCCAAACACACTCTGGCTAGGCTTATAAATGCCCTAGGGCAGATAGCCTAGTATGAACCTATGAACCTATGAACCTATGAACCTAACAGATGCCATGTGCTGCCTGATTAAACAAACTGCAGCTCCACACAGTGGCATACTGCCTGCCCAGAGGCGATCTGTGCCTGATGTATAAAGCCATGTCCAACCTGGAATCAATGCACATGCTGCACCTTGTAAAATCTGAATCCCATTGAGCTATGCATATGAGAGACCTGAACCTCAGTACTGAAATAAATAGGACATGCTGTAGTGATTGATCCATAACCCAGAAGCTCCCTCCACTCTTGAGTAAATTCACAGTCCAGGTTAGCCAGAGAGTCCCTCATTGACTCTCTTCAAGAGGAATCTTGATGAGTGGATGGGAGATTGTAGGTTTACCCTGGGTATCACTTTTATGTCACAGTTAGAAAGAGGCACAGTATACTAACCTTGAAAAATGTCATGGCAAAAACCAGTTAAAATGTGTGTTGAAGGACAAACACACTCTGACTAGGATTAGAAATGCCCTAGGGCACATAGCCTAGTGTTTGTCAATGTCCACCCAAGTTGCAGAATACACTAGTAATGCTGGACAACCCTGGTTTAAGTAGGCCATAGCTGAACAAAATGCAACATGGTCATACCTTAGTCTGGTGTGCTCAGTATGAATATTTAAAGCAGTGATGGGACTCAAACCCAAGACACTGTGCACCAGAGTGAAAGGACTGAACCACTACACTATGACAATATTACAGTGTTTGGTCAGTATGAAAGAATGTTGACAAGTGTATGCAAACTGTCCCATGGAAACCCTGCAGGCACAGCATAATCCCTGTTGGGTTCAGACACAAAGCAGTTGGGCAGTAAGAACACAACATGACTTCCAACACACACACTATAAATGTCAACTATTGTTCAAGTTCACACACAACCACAAATGTAGTGGACCTCAGATCTCAACATATGGAAAGATCACACTGGGCATGCTCCACACTTTGATAAATGAGACATATGTGAGGCAACAAGCCATGGAAAGCCTGAACTGGGCATGCTCACACACTTAGGCCATGTCTCAGTATAGCAGTCGGCCACACATCTGGCATTTGTATGTGTTAAGCCAGGAACCTCCCACAATACAGCAATCTGCCCAGTGCACACAGTTAAATGACAATAGAGACATAAGTAATATACTGGAACCCTGTCATGATCAAACATCTTCCACAGATACACAAGTTGTTCATAGAAACAGGGAAAGCTATGGCAATAAAGACCTGAAAACAGTTTATCAGCAACAAATATTGTGCATCCCAAACATAAACATATGGGTTCAGAGGTCGATACTAGGCTGTTTACCCTAGGGAATACATAAGCCTAGCCAGAGTGTATTTAGCGTCTGCCTCCCCAGTACAGTAGCCTACTGTGCCTATGTAAAGTAGGTCACAGAAGGCACCGTTTAAGGCTGGTTTGCTGTGCCTCCGTCAAGCAGGGAGACAGCGGAGATCCCAGGGGTTGAATATGCAATGTCACATCCATGTGGCTGGAGTTTGCTGGAAGAGGGTTGGCGAGGAGCTATGTCTAACATTAATTGGGATTCAATTCCAGACTGAGGGGAGCCTTATCTGTAGTGTCTGGGCAATTTCACTGTCAAAACTTGCAAGTGATGATTTTGAGGGATTGAAGTGTCTTTCCAATACTGTTCAGAGATGTCCTCCCTCTGTGGGATATTGCTCTGTTATGTATTAGCTCCTTCCTTCTGTTGTACAGCTTATATATGGCTGGTGTCAACCAGACAGGTCTCCTGTTGTGGAGGAGTCTTGGTTTTATTTGGGATAGCATGATCAATGAAAACCTGCAGGTGCTCATAGAATGCATTTGTAAAGGATTCTGCAGATTGGGCTGTATAATCCTCCAGCACAGGGCCTTTGAAGTATTCCACCCCAGTCTTCACAAGTGCAAAGTCTGCTTTTGAGAAATACTTTGTTAGCAGTGATTTCCTTGCCTGGGGGTGGGGATCGGATATGGACGTCCAGGGAAAGTTGGTTATGGTCTTATCTTAACAATGGTGGTCTACCTCTGGTGTGGAACAGAGTCCTCATGTTGGTGATGATCAGGTCCAATATTTATTCCCCCTTGTGGCTGTGGTGACTGGTTCTGCCATAGCACATGGATTCACAAATTGTAGTGGCTGTAGGGCGATGTTGTTGAGGCCTGAGTAGTTCCCTCAGTCAATATTCCTGTACCTGAAGTTAACTACTGTAATGGCGTATGTGAACACCTTCATATCCCACACTGTTCCCAGGGAAGCCAAGTGTGGTTCCTGGATATGGGAGGGGGTGGTCTGAACTACACACCAAACCAAAAGGCAGTATTGCACAATGGTAGTTGTATATCTATGGCCTGTCATGCTTAGTGCAGTGGTAACAACCCAGAGGTGTGTGTATCTGTGATGTATATAGGTTCATAGGTTCAAAGGTTCATAGGTTCATACTAGGCTATCTGCCCTAGGGCATTTATAAGCCTAGCCAGAGTGTGTGTGGCTTTCGCCACCCCTTGGAATGAGAATACTATGCCCATTTAGGGTTTAGTTTACTGTGCCTCTGTGTAGTAGTGACACAGAGATGACCCCCGGGGTAAACCTACGAACTCCCATCCACTCATCAAGAATTCTCTTGAAGAGAGTCAGTGAGAGGCTCTGCCTAATATGGACTGGGATTCTATTCCAGAGTGTAGGGAGCCTCTGGATTATGAATCTGTCCCTCCAGCATGTCCTGTTTATTTCTGTGTTGAGGTTCAAATCTCTTGCTCTCATGGCTCTGGTGGATTTGGATTTTCTGAGGTGGAGCATGTCCATTAATTCTGGATTGGACATGGCCTTGTACATCAAGCATAGATCACCTCTGAGTAGGCGGTATGCGACTGAATTTAGCTGTAGTTTCTTCAGCTGGGCAGCATATGACATATGTTTGAGATCCTTGATCCTCTTGCTGAGGTACTTTTGGGGTCTGTCTAACTGCTGCAGGTGTTGGGAAAGGTACATCCCAAATGGGGCATTGTACTCAATTATGGGCCTGATAAGGGAAGAGTATAGGGGCATGATGACCTCTCTTGATCTAGATGTGAATCCTATCATGATAAGGTGGGTAATGAAGAAGGTCTTCCTAACCACCTTGGCAATGTGAGTGTCAAATGAGAGGTTACTGTCAACTTGGGTCCCTAGGTCCCCGATTACTTCTTCCGTACTTAATGGATTACCACCTATGTGGTAATTTGTGGGTAATTTGTTTTTCCCAAAGGGTATGACTATACAGTTTTTGGCATTCAGTTTAAGGCCATGGCTCTGGCACCAGTTATCCATTTCTACGAGGCCTTTCTGAAGGATGCTTGTGTCCGCTGGAGTATCAGTTATGGCACCCAGTTTGCAGTCATCTGCGAACTTTGTCAGCCACAATCCTCCTATGTTTGCTTGCACCTTGGAAGAATAAATGCCAAACAAGAGGGGTCCCAGGACTGAGCCCTGTGGGATACCACTTGTGACTGGCTTAGAGTCTGACATGGCTCCAGCAATTCTGACCTTGTGGGTTCTGTCCTTGAGCCAGTTTGCAACCCATCTTATGACATATGGGTTTACATTTAAGCTGGTGAGCTTGTCTATGATGCCCGAGTGGGGTATTGTGTCAAAGGCTTTTGCAAGATCAAGGTAGGCTGTGTGAACTGCCTTACCCTCATCAATGGCCTTAGTGACTGTTTCAGAAAAGTCGACCAGGTTCAAAAGGCAGGATCTGCCCTTGATAAAGGCGAATTGGGTAGGATCCAGTGTCTGTAGGTCCCCAATGTCTTTGTTTATGAGTTCCATAATGATCCTCTCCATAGCTTTGCAGACCAGGCTCGTCAAGCTTATGGGGCGGTAATTTCCAGGGTCCGTAGAAGCACCTCCTTTGTGGAGTGGGACCACTGCTGCTGTATGCCATCCTTTGGGTACATATCCTGTAGTAAGGCTAAGATTAAACAGCAGCCTTATGTGCGGATTTAGTTCCTCTTGGAGTTCATGTAGCACACAACCCGGGACACTGTCTGGTCCCATTGATGCTGTGTTTTTAGCTTTGGAGAGGGCGGCTCTCACCTGGGCATCTGAGATGTCAGGGAGGCTACACTCTGCTGGGATAGATATTTCTCCTTTTGGGGGGGGGGGGGAATTTGCACTGAACCTGTCTGCCAGTATGTTGCCAATGTCTGTGTGTTCAGTGTATTTTTTGTCATTTTGGACTAACTCTGAGCATATGTGGGAGTTTCCACTCAGGTTTCTAACATAACTAAAGAAGGCCTTGTGATTGTCTTTAGTGTCTTTTGCGATTTTTCTCTCAAAGTTGGCCTTGGATGATTTTATGAGTGATCGTAGTTGTTTGCTAGTACTGATCAGAGATGCTTTCCCTTTTGGGGATTTTGCTCTGTCATGTAGTAGCTTCCTCCTCCTGTTGTAAAGCTTGTTAATGGCTGGGGTCCACCAGACAGGATGCCTGCCTTTGGGGGAATGGGTCTTGGTTTTACTTGGGATTGCATGATCCATGCATTCTTGAAGGTGTCTGTAGAAAGCATTTATAAAGGATTCAGCAGAGTGGGCTGTGGTTTCCACTGGCCCAGGGGCCTTGAAGGATACCACCTCAGTCTTAAGAAGTGTGAAGTCGGCTTTTGAGAAATTCTTCACTGTGGTCTTTTGTGCTGGGGGTGGGGGCGGGATGTGGATTTCCAGTGAGATTAATTTATGGTCTGATCTCACCAATGAGGGGTATACTTCCGGTGTGGAGCATTGTGTCCCCATGTTTGTGATGATCAGGTCTAGTATATTATCTCCTCTTGTGGGAGTGTTGACTAGTTGTTCCATCGCATTTGAGTTTATGAATTCTAGGAACCTTTGGCCTAGGGTGTTGGGGCTTGAGTAATGCTCCCAGTCTATGTTTGGGTAGTTGAAGTCTCCCACTATGATGGTATTTGGAGAGACATTCATACTCTCCAGTGTCTTCAGGAAGGCTGAGTGGGGTTCCTGAGTTTGAGAGGGTGGTCTGTAGCATGCTACAAACTGTAGGGCAGTTTTGCCTACGTTTAGTTGCACATGGATGGTCTCCAATGCTTCGTGCGTTGCCACTAACCTGGAGGTGTGGGTATCTTTGATGAATATGGATACTCCCCCTCCTTTTGTGGTTCGGTCCAAGTTTTGGGGCTGAAAAGCATGATATGAGGTATAACCTGGTAGTGCTGGGGTGCTCTCAGGAGCCTTGAACCAGGTTTCAGTCGCTGCACAGACATCAATGTTCTCCATACTGAGGAGGGCTTCGAGAGCATGTATCTTGAGGTTTAGACTTCTGGCGTTGAGCAGCATTACCCTTAGTTTTTTTCCACTTGTGTTTTCTAGGGAGGTGGGTTTGTCTTTTGAGCCTTGCCTAAAAAAGGCAGTATGGGGGTGGCAAGAGCCTTGGCCAATATCCGGAAGCCCAGGGGTGACAGGTGCAAGCCATCCCTTGTGAAGCAGCATGGCTTGTCAAGCATGTCATCCCAAGCAGACAGACATTGGATCCCCTTAGAATGACACCAGAAATTGAGCCAATTGTTAAAGTTGATAATTTTGTCTTTGTACTGTGGCATCTTTCTTGGTGAGGGTAAGATGCTGCTCAGGGTCAGGGTCATACTGGCCTGGGCTACATAATCAGAGAGCTCCTCTATGTCTCTTTTCATGTAGTCCAGGGAGGTACATCTCAGGTCATTCACACCAGCATGGACAATGACTGAGTCATATTTGTACTTGCTTTGGAGTGACCATAGTGCTTGGGTTATGTGGCGGATTCTAGCGCCTGACAGGCAGCTTACTGTAACCTTTTCTTTGTTCAGTCTGGTGAGTGGGATGTCAGTCTGTCTGACTATGGAGTCACCCATTACAACTGCATCAGGCATGTTGTTTGGCCTTAAGGGCTGTGACTGTTTGGCACACTGACTTTGTGAACTATGTGTTGCATGTGCTATGTTTTGAGGTAGTGGTTGCTTGGATGTCTGCTTTGGAGGCCTCTGTTCTTTTGGTAGATTTTTAATTAGAACCTCTGAGTATGTTGTTGTGTGTTTACATGTTTGGTTTGCAGTTGTGATAGGTCTATGTGAGACTGGGTTTGTGGTGTGTGTGTGGTTACCTTCTCCTCCTGACTGGTTTTGCCAGTACTGAGTCGAGAGAGCTCAGCCTCCAGTTTGGATATATAGTTGCATCTCTCACATATATTTGTATTTGTTGGGAGGAGGAGAGGGTTGTCTGTGTACATGAGGCAGTTGTAACATTGCCTCAAGATTCCCAGATTCACCAGCTGAACTGGAGAGGATGCCAGTAATTGACCCTTTGACATGCTAGAATAGTGTAAGGGATTGCTGTGTAACTGAGTCAGAAAGGACCTATAGGGAAATGGGTACTCAAGGGGATTGTAGGTGGATGTAGTGCTTTCTTTTTGTTTAAGAGTGCTTTACCTGTGTAAAAATGCTTTAGGAGCAAGTGCTGGGCTTTTCAGATAGAGAATAGACTGTTTAGATTGAAAGTAGAGCAGTTCTAAGGGAAAAACTGAAGAGCATATGGATATGGATACACTCCCTGGTTGTGTTGTGTGTTACAAGTCCTGTGTTCACGAAGCATGGTATAAAACATAACCAGGCAGTGCTGATGTGCATATGTGACCCTGAACTAGGTGTCTGTTAATGCATATATATTGTTATCCCCCATACTGAGGGATAGTAATAGATGTACATACTTCTTTGTAAAAACTGATGTCGGCACCCTATAAATACTGCAGGAGAAAAAAAGCCACCCAGTAATGCGAATAGCGCGCTGTGCTAATGCATCTCTCTCAAGTGTCATAACATAGTTAGGTAGGGGTTTGAATCCTGCAAATGCTCAGTGTGTGTGTGTGTTGGGGGTGTGTATGTGTGCAATTCTCTTTGAAAGAAATGTCCCTTTTGACAACTGGAATAACACACTACATGATGTACATTCCTCTTTCTAAAGACTGATGATGTCAGCACCCTATAAGTACAGCAGGAGAAAGGAAACCACCCAGTAATGTGAATAGTGTGCTGTGCTAATGCGTCTCTCTCAAATGTCATAACATAGTTAGGTAGGGGTTTGAATCCTACAAAAGCCATGGGTGTGTTTGTCACACAGTTTGTCAATGTGTGGTGGGTTTTGCTTTTATTATTGTATGACATATAATTATAACAGTAAGTGCAATGCACACATCAGGTATGTGTGTGTCACATACAGATATGTACCTGTGACCTTCAATAGTTCCTATGTGTGAAGCCCGCCTCATATGAATACAGTTGTTACCTGTGCCAGCATGTCCTGCAGATTCCCAGACTGTACGCCATACATGTATGTTGTTGACAATGCAGGCTACTGCAGTGATCTGTGTCCTAGGCCAACTGGGTGACACCCACTCATGAAAGCTGTGATATATTAATGTGGGTGAGGGTTCATGTCTGGAGTATATGTCACACATGTTATAACACAGCAAAGTCTGTGAGTAATGGACATCCAGTGTAGGTGTATGGCAACTGTTGCTGATATGCATAAAGACACCTTCTTGCTTAGGCGATACACCAAGGGACTGCACAATACCTTTGGAAATGTGAATATCACAGGATAGACAAGAAAACACTTGTCCATATGTACACACCATTACCCGTTCTACATGATGGGTGCTGCCACCTACATGGTACTACTGGAATACTATGTTAAGTACATGCTGATGACAAAGTTACAGTTGCTTTACAGTAATAGCGCATGGCTTGGACAACAGGTATCTATCTGTATGATACCCTTCTGGTGGTCATGTGTGTCATGTGCAGACTGCATTGCAGGCCACTGTATACATTTCCAGTCGTGGATGAACATATCGCTAGTGTGTTGGCATGTACGTGAGACTGCTACATGCCAAACAGTATTCTTCTCAGGGATGTGTGGGACTCAGCAAGAATGGCTACTGGTATAGTGAAGTACTGCAGGGATATCACTGACACTGGGTTTCCTACATCTGTGTATCAGTTGAGGATACATCATGTAATAGGTTCATAGGTTCATACTAGGCTATCTGCCCTAGGGCAGTTATAAGCCTAGCCAGACTGTGTTTGTCTTTCGCCACCCATTTTAAATGTATTTTCATATGGCTTTTTTCCAGGTTAGTATACTCAGCCTCTGTGTAACAGTGACACAGAAGTGAAACCCAGGGTAAACCTACAATCTCCCATCCACTCAGCAACAGTCCTCTTGCAGAGAGTCATTAAGGGACTCTCCCTAACCTGGACTGTGATTTTATTCCAGAGTGAAGGGAGCCTCTGGGTTATGAATCTGTCCCTCCAGCATGTCCTATTTATGTAAGTGCTGAGGTGCAAGTGTCACGAGCGCATAGCTCCATGGAAATTGGATTTTATGAGGTGCAGCATGTCCATTAATTCCAGGTTGGACATGGTTCTATATGTCAGGCATCTGCTGGAGCCCTTTGATCCCCTTGGTGAGGTACTTTTGTGGACTTTCCAGTTGCTGCAGGACAGGTCTCTGGTAAGGTACACCACAAAAGGGGCATTGTACTCAATTATGGGCCTGATGAGGGATGACTGAAGAGGCACGATGACCTCCCGTGATCTAGCTTTGAATCCCTTCATGATTAGGTGGCCTATATAAACTGTCTGTGTAACCACTACAACCATGTGGTTGTCAAATGAGAGTTTGCTATCAACTCGGGTCCCCAGGTCCCTAATCATGTGTACAGTACTTAATGGCTTACCACCTATGTGTTAATTTGTGGGCACTTTGTTCTTGCCAAAGGGGATAACTACACACGTTTTGGCGTTTAGCTTGAGGCCATGGCTCTGGCACCAGTTGTCTGTTTCTATGAGGCCCTTTTGTAGGATGCTTCTGTTGGCTGGTGAGTTGATTATGGAGCCCAGTTTGCAGTCATCTGCAAACTTGGTCAGCCACAGTCCATCTGTGTTGGCCTGTACCTCTGAGAAATATATACCAAACAAGAGAGGCCCCAGGACTGAACTCTGTGGGACGCCACTTGTAACCGGTTTGGAGTGTGACATGGCTCCAGCAATTCTGACCATGTGTGTTCTGTCCATGAGCCAGTTTGCAATCCATCTAGTGACATAGGGGTTTATAGTTATGCTGGTGAGCGTCTCTATAATGCCCAAGTGGGGTATTGTATCGAAGGCTTTTGCAAGGTTCAGGTAGGCTGTGTTGAAAACCTTCCCCTCGTCACTGGCCTTGGTGACTGTTTCAAGGACATCAACCAGGTTTAAGAGGCAGGATGTGCCCTCAACAAAGCCGAACTGGGTAGTATCCAGTGTCTGTAGGTACCCAATAGCTTTATTTATGAGGTCTATGATGATCCTTTCCATAGCTTTGCAGACCAAGCTAGTCAGGCGTATGGGGTGATAGTTTCCAGGATCCGTTGAGGCACCACCTTTGTGGAGAGGGATCACTGTTGCTGTACGCCACTCCTTGGGTACATATCCTGTAGTAAGGCTGGGATTGAACAGTAGTTTTATGTTTGTGTTTAGTTCTTCTTGGAGTTCATGTAGGATGCAGCCTGGGACACTGTCTGCTCCCATTGATGCTGTGTTTTTGCTTTGGAGAGGGCGACTGAGCATCTCAGATGTCAGGGGGCCATCACTCTGCTGGGATATATATATTTGCCCTTGTGGTGGGGAGGGGGGTGAGATGTTTGTGCTGAACCTGTCAGCAATGATGTTGGCAATGTATGTAGCTTAGGTGTATTCCTTTTCGTTTAGGACAACTTCTGAGCATATCTGGGAATTCCCACCCAGATTCCTAACGTAAGTAAAGAAAGCCTTATGATTATCCTTAGTGTCTTGTGCAATATTTCTCTTGAAGCTGGCCTTAGATGATTTTATGAGTGACCGTAATGTTTTCAAAATACTGATCAGAGATGCCTTCTCTTTCTGGGATATTGCTCGATCATGTAGTAGCTTCCTCCTTCTATTGTTTTCTGTTATGTGGCTGGGGTTCACCAGAAAGGACGCCTGTCTTTGGAGGATTGGGTCATGGTTATATTTGGAATTGCATGATCTGTGCATTCCTGAAGGTGTTCATAGAATGCGTTTATAAAGGATTCAGCAGTGTGGGCCATATTTTCCACAGGCCCGGGGGCTTTGAAGGATTCCACCTCTGTCTTGGTTTTGAGGTGTGTGGAATTTGCTTTAGACAACTTTTTCACTGTGGTTTCTGGGCAGGGGCTGGGGTTGGTATGTCAATATACAGTGAGATTACTCTATGGTCTGATCTTACCAGTGAGGGATACACTTCTGGTCTGGAGCAGAGTCCCCATGTTGGTGATGATCAGGTGCAGTATGTTCTCCCCTCTTGTGGGAGTGGTAACAAGTTGTTCCATAGCATTTGAGTGTATGAATTCTAGGAACCGTTGGCCTAGGGTGTTGGAGCTACAGTAATGCTCCCAGTCTATGTGTGGGTAGATGAAGTTGCCCAATATAATGTTGTTTGGAGACACCTTCATATTTATATTTACATGTGTTCATAAGTAGGCCAAGTGGGTTACCTGGGTTTAGGAGGGTGGTCTGTAGCAGGCTATGAACTGGAGGGCAGTTTTACCCACTGTTAGTTGTACGTGGATAGTCTGTGATGCTTCATGCTGTGGCACCAACCTGGGGGTGTGGGTATCCTTGACATCTGTTGATACTCACCCTCCTTTCGTAGTTAGTTCCATGTTTTGGGGCTGTAAAGCATGGTATGAGGTGTAACCTGGTAGTGCTAGGGTGCTCTTGGGAGCCTTGAACCAGGTTTCTGTTACTGCACAGATATCAACATTCTCCATGCTGAGTAGAGCTTGGACTGCATGCATCTTGCGGTTTAGATGTCTGGCATTGAGTTTCATTACTTCCAGTTTTTTATCCCCTGTGATACCTATGTAGGTGGGTTTGTGTTTTCAGCCTTACCACCAGAATGCAAACATGTGCAGACATTACACTTTTGGAATTAACACTGGTGTATAAAAACACTACAATGACAATCATACTGTGAATGCATCAGGCATGCTGGGATATACCCACATTGATATCATTACACTGTACTGTAAACAACATGATAATATTACTACAGTGCTATGTAGTCACCCTGTGCATCAGTACCATGCTATCCTGTTCCTGCATCAATGTTACAGATTGCAGGAGGTGGCACAGTTTCATCATATGCACAGGGTATGTACTTGGTATGCCAGAGTCTGCCATTGACACATCCAATCAAGATGTATGTGTGTGTGTGTTAGTGAGGGACAACAGTACAAAATGGGGCAATGTTGATGCGGTGTGTGTGTGTGTATGTGTTAGCCCTAGGTGTTAGCATTATGCATGTGTGTATGCATGCACACAGTTCCACCACATGGCTGCCATATACGGGTGTTTGTGGACAGCCACAGACTGTACCTGTCAGGTCATACAGATCGCTGTCTCTGGCCATGGACATGGTACCTGTGCCTGGCAGGGGTGCTACGGACAGTACCAGGTACTAAGCCAGACTGGGTACTGTCATCAGAAGCAGTTGGTTGATGACTGGACACATGTCCCTGCTGGGACTGTCCAGAGCCACGTGCACGGTCTGATGACAGCACAGACCCAGTATTGCTGGGGCTGGTACTGGCACTATGGGAGTGGCTGCGGGTTTGTTGTCATCCGTGATGACTGCCAGCTGATGATGTTGCTGGCATACATCCACGTCGACACCTCAACCGTCCTGCATTGCCCTGGCTCATGGACATGTAGTTGTGGAACAGATCTAATGTGTCCCCCCAACGTCTGTCAATGACCTCGCCGACTGACCGGATGGCAGCCGCAACGTCATGCATAGTGTCATTCATAGCAGTGTGATGTGCTCTAAGCTCCCTCAGACCCTGTCTGGTGTACTGTTCCATATGTGCCTGTGCCTGCATTACAGCCCGGAACATAGCTGAGGTTGAAAGACCTCTGTGGGCATGTCTGACAGGGGCAGTATGACCATGGATGCTCCCACGAGAACCCCTGGACATCTGCCTGTGTGGTATCATGTCAGGACTCTGGCCATGGCTGCTGTGAGGAGATGCATGTGCCACTGATACCACATTACCCTGGTCAATGCCCACTGTATGCTGTCCCTCACCTAAGGACATTGGTGACAATGGATGTATAGGCAGGATGACTGTGCACATTGATGGGGTTGGCTGATGTGTACTGTCGATTGGCTGACCAACAACAGACCCTGTCACACCTCCCTGTGCCATTACACATGTATCATCATTATCACTAGCCCCAGCAGTGGCTTCAGGTTCCCTGCCGCATGCCAACAGAGCAACACCAGAACGTGTGAGAGGAAGACAGGAAACAAAGTTTACAATGTGTACACAATGTTACCACAGATGCACACGGGCACATGCACACATGCACACATGCTCATGGGCACACATGCACATTCCTCAGTACAGCAGATACAAACACACACACCTGCAATCCAACACATACACAGTACTGTTTGAGGGTATTATAAGTATTAATATTATTATTAGTATTAATAGTATTGTTATTACACACTCACCAGCATGGATGGGCTGCCTTGCTGTTACTCCAGAGGGACCTGCACAAATAAGAGAGTTATTGTCAGTGGCCACAACTATACCATTGATACTGTGAATATGATACAGTACAGTAGTACAACAGTTGGCTTTCACAGGTTACTGATGATATTCAGAATATCAATCTTGCACAAGAATAGGCAGGATAACAGCTACACACACAGTACACATCTCACACATGCATGAACTACCAGTACAGAGAACAGTCAACTACAGATATGGCATGTTACCTGCACACTCCATGTCCACATGCTGGGTGGCTCCAGCCTCCATCATGACACATGTCTGTGTGTGGATGTTGTTGTTGGCCTGGAGCCACAACACTTAGGAGGAGCTCCTCCACTCTGTTGAGGGGGGGTGGATAGGTACCCCACCACCTGTGGCAAGCTGTTGTCTGTGGATATCAGACGCATGCTGATGGACATTTCTAATTAGTAAACTGAACAGGCAAAACAGACTACTGAAAAACAAAATAGAGAAGAAACCACACAGTAGCACAGAACGAAATGATAAAGCGCTTTTCATTTATTCCAATAAACAAACTTCTTCAGATCAAGAAAAACAAAAAGTCACAGCTTAAATACTCTCTGTTCTAATACTTACAAAGTCAATTAACTACTTAAAGTGAAAGCTGACTTACAAGACACGCCCAATTTGCAAACACAGCTAGACTAAAAATTGCTTTTAAAGTAAAAGCTAAAAATCCAAGTAGTCAAACTAAAAGTACAACTAGTGTGGTCTATAAAAATGTGTAAATCTAGCCAAACTACTAAGCTAGTGAGGCAAAGAAATAATAATTACAAGTGCATAAAAACTTTGCTGGTGTTTGTAAAACTGAGTTAATACAAATACCTATGTTAGTGCACTAAACTGTGTATGTTGAAGCACATCAAGTGTACTGAACATAATTGGTAGTAAGTAAAGTATCAAGATAAAACTACAAATTCTCAGCAAAAAATACACATAAGGTCACTGAACCAAAGTGCTCAAAAGCATTAGAATTGCTGCATCGTGCTAGTGTGGAAGTAACCTGACACAGCCTACCTATTAAGGCTCCTAAGTTTAAGAACACTACTTAAAGAACAGTTCTCATTCAGACCTGGTGAACTGTATGCGTTGAGTCTAATTTGCCAAAACAGCTCTCGCTCTTCTAACTTAAGTGGGAGAGGAGCACCCCTGAAGTCCTGTGTGATCTGGTCAATAATCAAAAATTTAAACATATGGTTGGGATAAACTGAAATGTGTTTTGCTAGTGCATTATCAAGTTTCTGCTTCCTGATCGCATAAGTATGTTCATAAATGCGGTCACGTAGGCATCGTTCTGTTTTGCCCATGTAGAAAGCTGTACAGGTTTGGCACATAGCTAAGTAGATCACCATTCTTGAATTACAGTTAGCTCTTAGGTTCAACTTGTATTCATGATTGTGAACTTTAAATCTATTGGATTCCAAGATGTATTGACAAAAATGACATGCCTGGCATTTAAACATGCCAGCTGTCATTGTTTTTTTAATGTTATGTCATTCAAGGAGGGCTTTGAGTTTTTTTGCCTTTCTATAAACAACCAATGGGTGATTACCAAGTTTTTGGTGTACTGTGTGGTCCTTTTTGAGTAAGTCCCAATTTTTACGTAGTGCCTGAACATAGTCACTACTATTGAGACTGTATGATGACACTGACGCTTTATTTATTTCAGAACGCGAGCTGGTAGAATATGAAGGACTGTCCAACAGGCTAAACATCCTATCTTGATAGTCAACTCATCGAACACAACAAGACCCCCTCCCTTGACCGGTTTACAGAATCTAATATTCTGAAATTTAATCCAATTTAATAAATAAAATTATAAACAAATAAAGCGTACACCACAATCAAAGACCACATTGAGGAAATGTTCATTGAGGGTAGGGTAACACAACACACATACAATTACTTATCAACAACTTACCCTCGTTTCCCGTGCTTGTTTGGTATCCATAAAATCCACAAGGATGTCCACAACCCACCCATGAGACCACTTGTAGATGGCCATGGTTCTCCTACCTATCCACGTGCTAAAATCATTGACAACATTTTACAGAAATACTTGGTCAACTTTCCACAGATCTGCAAAGATTCTTGGTCATTCCTTGGTAAAATTAACAAGTTAGATTTCAACGCAAGGTACAATTTTCTTACTATTGATGTTAAAGATTTGTACACCTGCATTCCCCAAGACATAGCAGTGGACTGGGTAGAACAAGTGCTTAGATCTAATGGTAGTAGTGGGAATGAGTTGGTTCTGGTTCACGAATTGTTGGACCTAGTCTTGTCTAACAATTTTTTTACATTTGACAACAACTTTTATTTGCAAAAAACTGGAGTAGCCATGGGCTCCCCTTGTGGGGCCAGTGTTGCCAATCTAGTCATGGCACAATGGGAACACGATCACGTGTCCACTAACTGCCCATTTAAAGACCAGGTGATTTTTTACACCCGTTACTTGGACGATATTTTTATCCTCCTGGACTGTGACTTGCCCACGGGTGAAGCATTAGTGGACTATTTTAATTCAACTACACAGTTTTTGAAATTCACTGCTAGTTTCCATACTGAAGTCATCCCGTATTTGGACATTTTACTATCTAAAGACACTAGCTTTCACAAATATACAGCTAATATATATAGGAAAGTAACGTACTCCAACTCATTCCTGAATATATATAGGAAAGTAACGTACTCCAACTCATTCCTGAATATATATAGGAAAGTAACGTACTCCAACTCATTCCTGAATATATATAGGAAAGTAACGTACTCAACTCATTCCTGAATATATATAGGAAAGTAACGTGCTCCAACTCATTCCTGAATATATATAGGAAAGTAACGTGCTCAACTCATTCCTGAATATATATAGGAAAGTAGCGTCCTCCAACTCATTCCTGAATATATATAGGAAAGTAACGTACTCCAACTCATTCCTGAATATATATAGGAAAGTAACGTACTCCAACTCATTCCTGAATATATATAGGAAAGTAACGTACTCCAACTCATTCCTGCACTACACAAGTTGTCATCCTTTTCATCAGAAGCGGGCGATCGTCAAAGGTCAGCTAGTGAGGGCAGCCCGCATTATCACATTGGATAGTGATTTTGCCAATGAATGTGGACACCTAAGAAATATGTTTTTACACCAGGGTTACCCACATGAAATGTTAGACACTATTATAGAAGAAGTGTCGTCTAAGCGTCAGTGTCATTTTTATAAACCAATCTTGAATAGAGAATTGGTTCTTATGAATGACACTGAATCATCGAACACAGACTTAGTAAATGTCCACACAAGTAGGCATCCTTCTGAATGTTTTGGTGTCACATTCATAACAACATACAGTCTCAATAGTAGTGACTGTGTTCGGGCACTACGTAAAAATTGGGACTTACTCAAAAAGGACAACACAGTACACCAAAAACTTGGTAATCACCCATTGGTTGTTTATAGAAAGGCAAAAAAACTCAAAGCCCTCCTTGAACGACATAACATTAAAAAACCAATGACAGCTGGCATGTTTAAATGCCAGGTGTGTAATTTTTGTCAATACATCTTGGAATCCAATAGATTTAAAGTTCACGATCACGAATATAAGTTGAACCTAAGAGCTAACTGTAATTCAAGAATGGTGATCTACTTAGCTATGTGCCAAACCTGTACAGCTTTCTACGTGGGCAAAACAGAATGACGCCTACATGACCGCATTTATGAACATACTTATGCGATCAGGAAGCAGAAACTTGATAATGCACTAGCAAAACACATTTCAGTTTATCCCAACCATATGTTTAAATTTTTGATTATTGACCAGATCACACAGGACTTCAGGGGTGCTCCTCTCCCACTTAAGTTAGAAGAGCGAGAGCTGTTTTGGCAAATTAGACTCAACGCATACAGTTCACCAGGTCTGAATGAGAACTGTTCTTTAAGTAGTGTTCTTAAACTTAGGAGCCTTAATAGGTAGGCTGTGTCAGGTTACCTTCCACACTAGCATGACGCAGCTATTCTAATGCTTTTGAGCACCTTGGTTCAGTGACCTTATGTGCATTTTTTGCTGAGTATTTTTTGCTGAGAATTTGTAGTTTTATCTTGATACTTTACTTACTACCAATTATGTTCAGTACACTTGATGTGCTTCAACATACACAGTTTAGTGCACTAACATAGGTATTTGTATTAACTCAGTTTTACAAACACCAGCAAAGTTTTTATGCACTTGTAATTATTATTTCTTTGCCTCACTAGCTTAGTAGTTGGCTAGATTTACACATTTTTATAGACCACACTAGTTGTACTTTTAGTTTGACTACTTGGATTTTTAGCTTTTACTTTAAAAGCAGTTTTTAGTCTAGCTGTGTTTGCAAATTGGGCGTGTCTTGTAAGTCAGCTTTCACTTTAAGTAGTTAATTGACTTTGTAAGTATTAGCCCAGAGAGTATTTAAGCTGTGACTTTTTGTTTTTCTTGATCTGAAGAAGTTGGTTTATTGGAATAAATGAAATGCGCTTTATCATTTCATTCTGTGCTACTGTGTGGTTTCTTCTCTATTTTGTTTTTCAGACATTTCTAATTAAATCACTGCAGTGATGGCGTACCTGCTCATATGTCCGGTTATGCATGCCTATGTCATTTACCCGACGGACAAGGTCTTGCCACAGTGCAGCCCTCTCCTGCTGGTTCTGGCTGGTCCTGGAAAACAGTGTGGAAAAATCCCACACCAGGCTCCAGTGTATCTCCTCATCCTCTGCAGTTGAATAACAGGGGTTGCGCTGATGTACCATTGCCCTGGAAGGAAAAGAAAAATATGTGAGCAAGTAATATGGCACACGTAATACTCTACTGTACTGATATCACTGAACTGCCATATATAGCATCTGTCTGTCTATCAGGTGATACACATGTAAATTACCACATATCAGTGCTCAGCCAACAACTGTGTGACAGTGCCTGGCAGACTCCATACAACAAACTAGTACACACCAGCACTCGGCACACTGTTTGAGGTACAATGCACAACCTCACACTGGGGGTATGTATCAAGCTAATGGATAGAGAATATTGTCATCCCATGCAATGCATGCAATGCACATTTACAGTTTCACTGTAATCCACCCTAGTCTTTGCTGCCATACCCCTACCTACACCGCAGTCGTACACTGTGAACTACAGCACAACATATGGCAATGTAGTATGTTTGTATCCCAATAACTGACATATCCTTCTCTGGCCTCACACCAAGGACACACACTACTGTGACAGACACAAAGTCATGCTGAGCAATCACACCATTACAGACCTTGCACACAGTCAGTGTCACACTCATTCCACCTCACATAGTTGGTATTGCAATGAGTAAATGTGTGTGTGCATTGTCATAGGTAGATGCTATGCTATTGGCCCTGGGCCTACAGCAGCATAGCCTTATGCTACCCTGCCCCTTGGGACACATGTAATGTGATTGTACTTGCTCCTGTCAAACAGTTACACAGAGATGACTCATACGGCATAGTACCTATCTCCATAACATTCATCAGGGGTATGTCTGACATCTACTAATAAGGGGCCTTGCTTGTTAATGCTGGGTGGTTTAGTCCAGGGTATGGCTTATTTGTGGATAGGAACCTGTACCTCCAGCATGTGCTCTTTACTGCGGTGACAAGGATGAGGGCCATAGGTCATTTAGGCTGGACAGATTGTGAGGTGTTACCATGGCGGTTGGACAACTGGTATGGGTGTGACATAACTCTGTATATCCAGCAGTGGTAACCTCTGTGTAGGTCATATAAAAGGCACTCTATCTGTGTTTTTTTCAGTCACTCAGCATAGGGAATGTGTTTAAGGGCATTATCACTCTTTGTTAGATATGTCTGTGGCCTTTTCCCTTGCTGTAGTTGTCATGGGAGGTACATACCATGTAGGATATTGTGAGGTGTAGAGGGGTACACTGACCTATGTTTCCCTAGCTGACACACCATTTGTGATGACATGTACCATGTACAGTGATCACAAGACTAGTGTGCCACTGTGAATATCAAAGGGGTGGCTATTGTACACTTGTTTCCTATGTTCCCTTCTGACACCTCCTGTAGTAGGCAGGCAACCACCTACGTGGTAGTTAATGGTTAAAGTGTTTTGGAATGGGGTATGGTACTCCAGTATCCACACTGGTGTTCAGTCCATGCCTTCGTCACCAGGCACCTGTTGCAGTACATCTGCCCCCATGTGCCTCTCTCACTCTCTCTATATATATATATATATATATATATATATATATATATATATATACATATATATATATATATATATACACATATATATATATATATATATATATATATATATATATATTCATATGCATACATATCTATAGACATTCATATCTGTCTGTATATGTGTATCTATATATATCTATATATGTATGTGTCTCTTACATCTATATGTATATACATATTCTATCTATCTATATATATATGTCTATCTATTTATACATACCTCTCTATCTATGTACATATATATATATATATATATATATATATATATATATATATATATATATATATACATACATACACATACACACACTAACATACTTCTAAACATCCATTGCTGTACAACCTACATTGTATATTGTACTACAACCTACATTGATATGTGCACATAGCAACCTTCAACTACATATGTATGTCCATCCTTCACTAACAGTTGCAGTATGTCCCCTGCCCTATGCACATCTTCATATACATATAGATACAGACTGCTAACACATATGGAGGGTTCACAGTATGTAGATTATTAGATCATGTAGTTTACATTACCTTTGTTTCTGACAGCTTTTTTGGATGGCTGGCTTGCTGGCTGGCTGGCTTGATGGCTTTTTTTTTTTTTTTTGGTCTCTCTCTGTCTCTGTCTCTGTCTCTCTCTTTCTCCCTCCAGTGGCTGCAATGATATTATTGCATGTGTGGACTGGCAGTACAGGCTGCTTTTGTAGGTATCTGCACATGTGCATGTGATGGCCTCTGCACCAATTGTTGGCCAGCATTTATTAATTGCATGCAGGCTGCTGTGTGGTAATTGCAGTTCTCACTGTGATTTCAGGACAGTGCTATAAAATGTTAGGTTAGGTAGGCATAGGCCTTTCAGTTTAGCAAGGTGGGGACCATGCTGGTTTGCTGTGGACACTGTTGAGTCAGTCAAAAGGTTGGTATGTCTCTCATATCTAAGGCTGTGTTGTAGCCATTGAAATGCATGTTGTACTGAAATCTGACTGTTGCTTCTTGCAGTACATTCTTCTCAGTGTGTATGTTAACTCACACCTAATAATGCTAACTCTGTTTACATGGGAGTATGTACTTTCCCGTGGGACTCATGGATTAACTGGTATACAACAGTAGCTCTTGCAATGTGTTGCTATGGCTTCACTATTTTGCCTTTGCATTCACTCCTTGAAGGCCTGATATTTGTCTTTACTGGAATGTGTTGCTATGGCTTTCCTATTTTCCATTTACATTCACTCCTTGTAATGCATGATATATTTCTTTCAGCAGCAATTTCTTATATGTTTGGTGTGGTTTGGTGACACTGCATGCAGTCTGATGAGGCCAAGGTCTGGGATTTGACACTTACAAGGGTATCTTATTTTGCTGCTGAGCAGTAGTAGGGCCTTGTACTTTGTACTAACAGTTATGAATATCAGGCATATTCAGTGCTTGTAAACTGCTATACTGTCCTTAGTTTGTTAGATGGTTACATCCTTTGATATTTCTGGGTTGTACTCCTACATGAGGGTGTGCTTGTGGAGCAATTCTACAGCTATTCGCAGAGTGTGTGTGTTTCTGACACTTGTAGGCCTCAGATACTCTCAGGTATATATTTGAGCAGCCTCAGGGAATGGTACATATCAGTGAGATACACCCATGATATATTTCAGATATTCTGCAGTTGTGACTGTGGGGTATTTTCAGCATATGTATCACTACACCATTTCTGAAATGCAAGTAGTGTGTACTTTAACTTATTGATGGTCACCATTACGTGGGATTCCCCACCTTTCTGCCTACTATTAGTACATTTCACAGGGGGTCAGTGGGGCACAGGTAACATTTTATGACAAATGAAGGACATCCCTGTAAATCAGTCACAGTTGGGATGTCTGGCCTCATACCTATTCAAATATGGTGGTGTTTATCCTGCTCTGATACCGTGTGTGTTTTGTAAGGTGCTACTGTAACATTATTACCTACTAGCATGGCTGTTTCTCTTATCACACTCATGTAATGCAATTCCACAAGAATTTCCACTAAACATACTGGGAACAAGCTTTGTGTAATGGCCTTCCTATATTCCCTTTACATTCACTCCTTGTATTTCATGATATATTTCTTTCAGCACCATGTTCTTGTAATTTGACTTGGCTCAGTGGTAATTCATGCAGACTAGTGTTTCCAAGGTCTGGGGTTTGAGACTGACAGGGGTATTTTATTTTGCTGATGAGCAGACTACAGGCCTTGTCGTACAGAGTGACTAAGGCACTTTTAAGCAGTTGTAAGTGGGTTTGCCTCAGGGAACGGTACATATCAGTGGGATACACCCGTGATATATTTCAGATATGCTGCAGTTGTGACTGTGGGGTATTTTCAGCATATGTATTACTACACCATTTCTGACATGCAAGTAGTGTGTACTTTAACTTATTGACGGTCACCATTACGTGGGATTCCCCACTTTTCTGCCTACTATTAGTACATTTCACAGGGGGTCAGTGGGGCACAGGTAACATTTTATGACAAATGAAGGACATCCCTGTAAATCAGTCACAGTTGGGATGTCTGGCCTCATACCTATTCAAATATGGTGGTGTTTATCCTGCTCTGATACCGTGTGTGTTTTGTAAGGTGCTACTGTAACATTATTACCTACTAGCATGGCTGTTTCTCTTATCACACTCATGTAATGCAATTCCACAAGAATTACCACTAAACATACTGGGAACAAGCTTTGTGTAATGGCCTTCCTATATTCCCTTTACATTCACTCCTTGTATTTCATGATATATTTCTTTCAGCACCATGTTCTTGTATATTTGACTTGGCTCAGTGGTAATTCATGCAGACTAGTGTTTTCAAGGTCTGGGGTTTGAGACTGACATGGGTATTTTATTTTGCTGATGAGCAGACTACAGGCCTTGTCGTACAGAGTGACTAAGGCACTTTTAAGCAGTTGTAAGTGGGTTTGCCTCAGGGAACGGTACATATCAGTGGGATACACCCGTGATATATTTCAGATATGCTGCAGTTGTGACTGTGGGGTATTTTCAGCATATGTATTACTACACCATTTCTGACATGCAAGTAGTGTGTACTTTAACTTATTGACGGTCACCATTACGTGGGATTCCCCACCTTTCTGCCTACTATTAGTACATTTCACAGGGGGTCAGTAGGGCACAGGTAACATTTTATGACAAATGAAGGACATCCCTGTAAATCAGTCACAGTTGGGATGTCTGGCCTCATACCTATTCAAATATGGTGGTGTTTATCCTGCTCTGATGCCGTGTGTGTTTTGTAAGGTGCTACTGTAACATTATTACCTACTAGCATGGCTGTTTCTCTTATCACACTCATGTAATGCAATTCCATAAGAATTGCCACTAAACATACAGGGAACAAGCTTTGTGTAATGGCCTTCCTATATTCCCTTTAAATTCACTCCTTGTATTTCATGATATATTTCTTTCAGCACCATGTTCTTGCATATTTGATATGGCTCAGTGGTAATTCATGCTGACTAGTGTTTCCAAGGTCTGGGGTTTGAGACTGACAGGGGAATTTTATTTTGCTGATGAGCAGACTACAGGCCTTGTACAGAGTGACTAAGGCACTTTTAAGCAGTTGTAAGTGGGTTTGCACTGGTTTGCGCGATACTCACGCATGCACACAGTCGCTTAGCTATGCGCACACGTGCTTAGCTAAGCGCACACAAGCACACACCCACTGACTACTGCTTAAAAGTGCTTACTCTCACTAACACCCGAGCTAATTTCTTTTAAAGAAAAGAAAATGGGGAGATAGGAAAGTGGTGAAAAAGGGGGCACAAAGAGGGTAGGACAGTAGGAAAACAAGCTCGGGATTTGCAGGAAGGATGTAGGGAAGGCCCATAGCTGCCCATTTCTTTATCAGCAACAGCTGTGCATATGTGTGTAATTTGGTGTGAAATTTGAAACCTTCCACCCCTGAGAGAGGGGTGAGGACAACAAAATATGTTGTATAGCCAATTTTAATTATCCGTTGACATGTCCAGCAGACATGTCTGCAAAATGGGCAGCTATGTATGGGGCTTAATTTTTTTGTGGGAACAGAGTGCCCTTTTTTTTTTCATGTGAGAGTGGAATGTGAGGTACAGGAAGAAGGTATATTTGGGGAGGTAGGTTGGGGAGGTTAACAGACAAGACAAACAAGATGCATACAGGGGCAGAGTATGACACATGTGGGGGGGTACACAATTGATGGGGATGGATGTTTGGATATCGCAAGCCCATGAGCCCACAGATGGCAACAGTGGAATTGAGATCCCCACCCATGGGCAGTTACCACTGCGCCTTCACTGCCCAGGATGGGGCTGTGCTGGGAGCTGTATAGGACGGGCAGGCACACCCGTGAGTTGCGCCACCCTCGCCTCAAGCTGGCGTAGGGGATCAAGCACAGAACGCCTGATCTCGCTACGCACCACAGACCGGACACTATGAAGGGTGAGTGGAGGCTCTCCTCCGGCCACGCTTGCAGAGGGGGAGCAAGCCCCATCCCCTGCAGCGCTTCCACCCGAAGGTGGCACAGGGCCACCGGAGGAGGTCCCTGCATGGGCACTGGTGCCAGGTGCACTCGCCAGCTGAGGTGGGAGAGGTGGGTCTACTGGAACCCGCCTTCCCTGTTGTCCTATGTTTAGCAGTATTATATAGCATTTTGGGTTAGTAACATACAACACCATTCAACATTAGTTGTAACAGCATGCATCAGTAATCCCATTAACCAAACACCCATGAATTCCAAACATTGGACAGCAAGCATAACACATGCATATTTAGAACAACAGTACACAATCCAACAGCATGCATGGTTGATTGATGGCAACAGGCCATCAGGTTTGGATATGTGAACAGGGCACATGCATCAACGTACATGCAGATATGTATGAACCAACAGGACAAATGTCCATGGGAATTAATTGTGTATACATATACCCAGTTTGGTGTGGAATGGCATCATTTGTGAAAATGGGGTAGGGTGAAGAAATATTACATTAACAACTTAAACTACCTATACATATGCTGTACATTCCTAGTAGCTGCAGATATATATCCCCTACATGTCTTTGTACAGTTTCCTATATGTAACCTTAGGAATGTTGGTGATGGGAATGTTACTGCTTCATTAATATACATTCCATTTTTATTCATACATGTTCATATCTGGCTGTGTTCAGGTACAGCATCCTGCTACATTTGATTTATATGGCTCTAGACAACTGTGGATGTTCAGTATTTCATACAACCATACTATCTCCATATTGCAAGGGTACAGCACCATATCCAAATTGTGGGACAGACACATTCCAGGTTCAGTACTTTATTACACCCATTTCACTCTTTGGTTGTGGCTGTCTCATTCATTTCATTATGTACTGACTGCAGTATAACTTTATTCCAGACTTATTAGAGCTTTCTTGGTCGATTCATACCCTCTTTCTCACACTCTCACTTGTTTTATTTTTACGATTCAAGATGGTACTTAATTCTAGGCATTATTAACATTTCTTACTTGGTTACAACAATCCTTTCCAACAGACTCACTTATTTCATATGGCAGATTTTAAAAGGGGATGTATTTGACACATGTCTATCCTTTGTAGATTGATTACCAGTCATTTTCATGGTGAAGCAGTTATCTGATATTACAATACAGGTGGAAACTCTATTTCAGACTTGTTTAATGTTTATTTCTGGATTACAGGCTGCATCCCTTATCTAATCTTACAGTACTAGCAGAATCTTTCTTCTAGGCTTATTTGAACTTTATTAATATGTAACAACACTGAACTCTTTTACAAGCTGTTTCACTTATATTCTATAACAATTCCACCAAAATAATTACTAACCTGCCTGGTGGCGCAACCTCACCAGCCTATCAGCATAGGCTCACTGATTCATGGAACGGACACCTGCAGCTGTAATATAAATGAAATAATATTGGAACATACATCTCCATAATATAGGCTAGGATAATTTCTTACATACTTAATTACATGGATACTTACTCAGTAGTGGGGTGTTGGGCATTTGTCGGGCCTCCTGGATCCAACGGTTCAGTTGGTCCTGCTTACGTCTCTTCAGGTCCACATGGTGGTGACGGACCTGTTCACGAGTCCTTGGTATGCCTGTGGCACTGGTGAGATCATGTGCCAACCGGTTCCATGCCTCTGCCTTGTATGCACCCCAGTGAACCTGGCCCTGCATGAGTTGAGCCTCATGATCGTGGACTAGGAGCCAAACCATATATTTGGACTCCTCAACACCCCACCCCTGTGCTTTAAAGTGACTTCCCTCTTCTGCACCTGCCATCCTGACTGCAGATGGGTACCACAATCAGTTATGCTGTGTATTCCCGCCTATGGGGCTTATATATGCCCGTTTTCCCGCACTTATCTGTGATTGGCCATTTTGGATATTTATCAGCTTAAGAAAACCTGCTTTGTCATGCTTCTATTCCCATTCATTCCTATATATATGCTAATACTGCATTTCGCAGTACAACTGTCATGGCTTAGTGGTTCAGTACTTTGACTATGGTGCACAGTATCCTGGGTTCGAGCCTGGGCATTGCTTTTTTTGTTTTTCCTACTGTCTAGACAGGGTAGGAGGTGTGTTTGTGTAAAGGCGGTTTTGATACAGCTTGCTCGATGTTGCCCGCCGGTAAGCCAGTTGGCACGCTGCGCAGCTCTGCACAAATGGCTTACGCTGGGTAATGCGTCATTTGGCTGTGAGCACGCATATTACATTGTGTGAAGTGTTGCTCAGCTACGGGCACTCATTTTAAGCATGTTAAAGCAGTGCTCAACTCCGGGCACTCATATTACACCTGTTAAACCACTGCTTACCTGCGGGCAGTCATATTACGCTTGTTAGACCATTGCTCACCTATGGGCACTCATATTCAGATTTGTAAAGCCTTGCTCAGCTATGGGCACTTATACAATTTTTTTATATTTTCTTGTGTCGGATTTCTTCAAAATACATGGCCCATTACATTACATTTTACTTAAATTATAGTTTTATATATATATATATATATATATATATATATATATATATATATACATATATATATATATATACATATATATATATATATACATATATATATATATATATATATATATATATATATATATATATATATATATATACATATATATATATATATACATATATATATATATATATATATATATATATATATATATACATATATATGTCAGGGGATTGTTTCATGCTTATTTAAATAAAAATAGAAAATGATGTTGTGGGGGCTCGAACCGTGACTACCTCCTGTTTGGCCAACGTCTCTACCGCTACACTATTGCTACTTGGCTTAATTTGCATATTTAGATCTTATATGCTTTTCAATGACTGCTAACTGTGACTGAGCAGAGGGCATACCTGTGCAAACGAGCGCAACTACGGGCAAACATTTTGGAAATTATAAAAAAAAAAAATTAAACTGCTATTTTTACATTTTACATTACAGTTGGGTTTATAGTCAGTGGGGGCATGTGTGGTGTTGTGTTCCTTGACATTTCCGCGGACTCACTCATGGGAGTTTACTTTCAGGACTCTGACTCTTCTGGGGGTGTGTCCCTTTGCAGAACTCGGCATTCGGACACGCCCCCTACTGTCCTACACGGACCGTGTTTGCCTAGGGTGTGAGTCAGCATGCCCTCATGAATATGCATGGCATGCTGACGTCATACCGTTAGACTGCAGCCGTGTAAGACATATTAACTCTTACACGGAGGTTTCGTGAATCCTGCCCTTTGTTTATTTTTGTCAAACAAATAAAACCAAGCAACAGACCAATAAAACACCAAGAAATCACATACAATACCTTAATATCTGTACATAAATATACATTTATGGGTTAACTGATATATTCCAATACAAATATTAACCATACATCTCTAAAGATAGTGAAATAGCATTTCTGTATCCCTCCTTTCTATATTAAATTAGTTGTGTAAATGCAACTTCTGCACCCAATTTGCCCCTACTCATCTTGTTCTCTTCCTGTTTTGCTCCAGTGTTTGCCAAGCTTTATTTCCTTTTCTGTATTCTCTTGTACGTGTAAGATCCTATAGTAAGTCCTGATATTAATTTCTCCACTTCTTCTTGCCTCCAGGACTCCTCCCCTTTCCAAGCTTTAGCTAGGCGGCTCCTAACTCAACCTTTTAATAAAAGTGTGATTATTTTCTCTGTCATAGTCCAACCTTTATCTTGTTCTCCAATTTCTATGAAGCAGAATTCCCATTTTCTAGAAGCTTTCTTCCTTAAAGTATTTTACCATTCCTGAATGGCATTGCCCTAACATTTCTGAATACTGTTACATGCCCAAAACATATAATATTACCTGCTTAAGTGACTCCATACATCTAACACTTCCCCTCACCTACTCTCGATCCCTTACAAGTCTGTAAAGTTATTCTACACCATCTGTGCAACAAGTGCATATGAAGGCCCCAACTCCCTGACAATATTTTCAGTTTGGTTCCCATTTCTATGCCATCCAACCAAAGTTTTACTCTTTTGCTTTCTTCCCATCTTAGTTTTAAACATCTGAAAATTTCTCCATTCACAGTTAGTGTTTTGCAGTTAATGATGAACCTGTTGCACTGAGGTCTCCATAGCCAAAACAAATAAAATTGTGGATAAGGTGAAAATATGTCTAGTGCATCTGGCCATGTTTATATCTATGGTTAATTACCTGGTATGGGTTTATATCTATGGTTAATTATCAATATCATTGCTGGATCCTTCCTGTGTCCTGACAGAGTGCTCTTCAAACTATCTGGAGATATACAGAGCTAAGTATATTTTTCTGGCACTTCAGAGTTGTGTACTGTTAATTGTTACTTGACTAATTTTATATCCTTGCTGGCTGACTTCAGAGTTGTGCACTGTTATTTTTGCTTCACTGTATAGTTTTTCAGATCTCTACTGAAGGTGTTGGTTTTCCCCACCTCCCCTTATATCTCTGTGTCGTACATTGGTATAACTGGCTTTAAATCCTGTGTGTTATATGACTATCTCAAGGATTACTTGCATAAAATTAGACCCTGTTAGTAACAGCCTCCATATCATTGTTGGAGCCTTCCTGTGTCCTAACAGAGTGCTCTTCAAACTCTCTGGAGATATGCAGAGCTAGGTATATTTTTCTGGCACTTCAGAGTTGTGTACTGTTAATTGTTGCTTCACTGTAGAGTTTTTCAGATCTCAGCTGAAGGTGTTGGTTTTCTCCACCTCCCCCTATTTCTCTGTCTTAAGTTGGTATAACTGGTTTTACATCCTGTGTGTTATCAGACTATCTCAAGGATTACTTGCATAAAATTAGACCCTCTTAGTAACAATCTCCATGTCATTGCTGGGGCCTTCCTGTGTCCTGACAGAGTGCTCCTCAAACTATCTGGAGATATACAGAGCTAAGTATATTTTTCTGGCACTTCAGAGTTGTGCACTGTTATTTCTGCTTCACTGTATAGTTTTTCAGATCTCTGCTGAAGATGTTGGTTTTCCCCACCTCCCCCTATTTCTCAGTGTCTTAAGTTGGTATAACTGGTTTTACATCCTGTGTGTTATCTGACTGTCTCAAGGATTACTTGCATAAAATTAGACCCTCTTAGTAACAGTCTCCATATAATTGCTGGAGGGAGCCTTCCTGTGTCCTGACAGAGTGCTCTTCAAACTATCTGGAAATATACAGAGCTAAGTATATTTTTCTGGCACTTCAGAGTTGTGTACTGTTAATTCTTACTTGACTAATTTTATATCATTGCTGGCTGACTTCAGAGTTGTGCACTGTTATTTTTGCTTCACTGTATAGTTTTTCAGATCTCTGCTGAAGGTGCTGGTTTTCTCCACCTCCCCCTATTTTTCTGTGTCCTAAGTTGGTATAACTGGTTTTACATCCTGTGTGTTATATGACTATCTCAGGGACTACTTGCATAAAATTAGACCCTCTTAGTAACAGCCTGCATATCATTGCTGGAGCCTTCCTGTGTCTTGACAGAGTGCTCTTCAAACTATCTGGAGATATGCAGAGCTAAGTATATTTTTCTGGCACTTCAGAGTTGTGTACTGTTAATTGTTCTTTGACTAATTTTATATCATTGCTGGCTGACTTCAGAGTTGTGCACTGTTATTTTTGCTTCACTGTATAGTTTTTCAGATATCTGCTGAAGGTGTTGGTTTTCCCCACCTCCCCCTATTTCTCTGTGTCTTAAGTTGGTATACCTGGTTTTACATCCTGTGTGTTATATGACTATCTCAAGGATTGCTTGCATAAAATTAGACCCTCTTAGTAACAGCCTGCATATCATTGCTGGAGCCTTCCTGTGTCCTGACAGAGTGCTCTTCAAAATATCTGGAGATATACAGAGCTAAATATATTTTTCTGGCACTTCAGAGTTGTGTACTGTTAATTGTTGCTTGACTAATTTTATATCATTGCTGGCTGGCTTCAGAGTTGTGCACTGTTATTTTTCCTTCACTGTATAGTTTTTTCAGATCTCTGCTGAAGGTGTTGGTTTTCTCCTACCCACCCTCCCTATTCCTGTCTTGTTGTTTAAATTTGGAGGCTTTTGCAGTTGCCTGTCCCCACTGTAGATTTGATCAGGGGCACTCCCCCCAGTCCCATCTCTTTATCTCAGTCTACCTAATAGACTCCTTCTGCACTTGTTTATAGTAATTTTTAATTTAATTGCATTTTTTAAACTGTTTGGACTAACATTGATACATACTTAAGTGTGCTAGCTTGCAATGCATTTGAATTGTTTTTACTGCTGTTTTAGCTACTTTTCTGTATAAAAAAATCTAAGCCTGTTTCCTACCTTTCAACTCAAAAAGCCAAATGCAGTGCTGCTATCAGTTGAGGCAGGAGACTCACGTAAACATAAAAGAGAGCAATCCAAATCCAAGTGTGTGACCCTCCAGTGGCAATGAAACGAAAAGCAGAGATTCAAAGGAACTTCAAATAAGATGCATTCATAAAAAATAATAAAGTTTATTCCAATGAGTGAGCGCTTTCGCCAAAGGCTTCTTCAGACTCTTAAAACATTCTAGCTTATCAGTGGGAGTGGTAAGCACTAGGTAATCTATCTACCACATAAGGAGTGGTTCTGGCCCAGAAATTGTAGTTATTGGCCATTTGGGCAGTTTTTCCATCTCTCTCAACATTCTGATTTAAAATCCCACATTTACACTTGTTTCCCCCCTTTCCTGTAACTAGTTTAGTCCAGATACAGATTCTTAGTTTTAGCACTTGAATTTGCTTATTTGTGATCAGCACTTGTTCAGAACTTGTAATAAGCACTAAATAACCTACTAGTTACTACAGCACCCAACCTTCCTCATTACCGAGAGGAAAACAGTTTTGGTACTTTCTTTCCTCACTTGCTTACAGAAAAACAGCTCCTGTACTCACTTCCCTCACTTATCTAGAGGAATATAGTTTTTTATTCAGGCATGTCCAAGGGCAGCTCCTAGTGTCATCTCCTGTCTATCTGATGAATCTGGGGATCTTGGGGCATGCAGAAATTGCCTCGTGTACACAGACAACCCTCTCCTCCTACCACCCAACACTACAACCAGTGAAAGATGCACTTATCTAGCCAAACTTAAGGTAAAGCTCTCTCCAACCAAGACTGAACTTGACAATCAAGAGGAGAAGGTAAACACTTGCACCACACCACACTCATCTTATAGTCTCACTAAATCTACACCACCAAAACCCACACATAGAAACACAAAAACATTCATGCAGGCTCTCAATAATAATCTGCTCAAGCAACAGAGACCTCCAAAGCAGAAATGCAAGCAACCTCCACCCCCGAACACAACCCAAATGACACATAGCCTGCAGACTCAGTGTGCCACTCAACCACAGCCAATAAGACAAAACAACATACCCAACACACTAGTCATAGCTGACTCTATAGTCAGGCACACTGATGTCTCACTCACCAGGCTAAACAAGGGGAAGGTTACTGTCAGCTGCCTGTCAGATGCCAGGATCTGCCACATAACCCATACACTCAGGTGACTCCACAACAAGTACAAATATGACTCTGTCATTTCCATGTTGGTGTGAATGACCTGAGACATACCTCCCTGAACTACATGAAAAGAGACATGGAAGAGCTCTTGGAACTTGTAGCCCAGGCAGGTATGACCCTAGCCCTAAATAGCATTCTGCCATCACCCAGAATGATACCGCAATACAAGGACAAAATGATTGACTTCAACAATTGGCTAAGCTTCTGGTGTCATTCTAAAGGGATCCAGTATCTGTCTGCCTGGGACGACATGGTCGACAGACAATGATGCTTTGCCAGAGATGGCCTGCACCTGTCACCCCTGGGATTCTGGATACTGGCTAAGGTTATTGCTGCCCCTATAGTGCCTTTTTTAGGCAAGGTTCAAATGACAAATTCACCACTGTAACAGGAACAGGCATGCAAAAACTCAGAGTGATGCTACTCAATGCTAGAAGTCTAAATCTCAAAATGCACTCACTCGAGGCATTCCTTAAAATGGAGAACATCGATATCTGTGCAGTGACTGAGACCTGGTTTAAGGCTCCAGAGAGCACTCCTGCACTACCAGGCTATAACTCATACCCCACTTCTCGGCCATGTAACCTGGACTGGAAGCAACAAAGGCGGAGGTGTGCCCATATTCATTAAGGATATCCACACCTCCAGGCTAGTTGCTCAGCATAATGCAGCCGAGGTTATCCAAGTGCAACTAACTCTGGGCAAAACTGCAATCCAAATTGTAGCTTGCTACAGATCCCCCACCATGCCCCAGGATTCCCACTCCTCTTTTCTTGATGTACTGGAAAATATTAGGGTTCAACCAAACACCCTAATAATGAGCGATTTCACCTACCACACCATTAACTGGGAAAACTACTCATGTACCAACTCCTTTGCTCAACGCTTTCTGGAATTCATAAACTCCAATGCCTTGGATCAGCTTATCCACATCCCCACCAGGGGCAACAATATCCTAGATCTAGTCATTAGTGACATGAGTGACCAGTGTTCCACACCTGAAGTCAACACCTCATTGGTCCAATCCAACCATAAGCTAATTACCCTAGATATCCACATCCTGCCCCCACCCCCCATTAAGGAAACCACGGTAAAAGATTTATCCAAACCCAACTTCATGCTTCTTAAGACAGAAGTGGTGAACTTCATGACACCCTTGCAGATGGACAATACAGTTACGACTACTGAATCCTACACAATTGCACTTTATAAGCACTTACACGAGTGCATGGATCATGCTATCTCAAACAGAACCAAGATGGTATCCTCCAAAAAAAGGAAGCCAATCTGGTGGTTCCCTGCCATAAACAAACTGTACAACAGAAGGAAGAAACTGTTGCAAAAGAGAGTAAAATCCCATGAGTGGAGGAGCTCCCTGGTCAGCCTCAGTAAGAAACTGCGATAAAATCTTCCAAAGCTGGTTACAAAAACAAAATTGCCACTGATTCTAAAGACAACCACAAAGCATTCTATAGCTATGTCAAGAATCTCAATGGAAACACTCAGATCTGCTCTGAGTTACAGCACAATGGCACTAAATGTACAGACCAAACTGATATTGCCAACATCCTGGCAGATAGGTTCAGTGCTAACTTTATCCCCCTCTCACCCCCTAAAGAGCCCATCTCTATACCAGAAAAATGCAAAGTTCCTGTAATCACAGCTGCACAGGTAAAAACCACACTCTCCAAAGCCAAGAACACAGCATCCATGTGAACAGACAACATCCTAGGCTGCATTCTACACTAACTACAGAACTGGCACCCCACCTAAGTATCATGTTCAATCATAGCCTCACCTCAGGCTTTGTGCCCACTGAATGGAGCACAGTGATGGTTATCCCACTCCACAAGGGGGTAGCCACCATGGACCCCAGGAACTACCGCCCCATTAGCCTGACGAGCCTGGTCTGCAAGGCCATGGAACGTATCATCATGGAACTTATAAACAAAGACATTGGTAATCTCCAAACTTTGGACCCCACCCAGGTCAGGTTTGTAAAAGGCAGATCATGTCTCCTAAACCTGATAGACATCTTTGAAGCAGTCACCAAAGCCGTAGATTAGGGTAAGGTGGTTCACACAGCCTATCTAGATCTTGCCAAGGCTTTTGACACATTCCCCACTCTGGAATTATAGATAAACTCACCAAACTAGGTATAAATCCCTATGTCACTGACAGAACCCACACTGTGAAAGTAGCAGACTCCAAATCCGACTTCAGACCAGTGACAAGTGGAGTACCACATGGTTCAGTCCT
This sequence comes from Protopterus annectens, assembly GCF_019279795.1. Lineage (NCBI taxonomy): Eukaryota > Metazoa > Chordata > Ceratodontiformes > Protopteridae > Protopterus > Protopterus annectens. The sequence continues at coordinate 288,946,730 of NC_056740.1, forward strand.
GGATCCTCTCCTGTTTGGTATCTACTTCTCTGAAGTACAGGTTAACACAGAAGGTCTTTGGCTAACGAAGTTCACAGATGACTGCAAACTAGGAGCCATAATCAAAACTCCTAATGATGTGGACATCCTACAAAAGGGCGTCACTGAGACAGATGCCTGGTGTCAAAGCCATGGCCTCAAGCTCAATGCCAAAAAGTGCATTGTCATCCCCTCTTTTTAAAACTCTGTACCCATGAACTACAACATAGGCGGTAGTATACTTAACACTGAAAGTGTGATAAGAGACCTTGGGACACAGGTGGACAATAATCTCTCCTTTGATAATCACATCACCGCAGTAGTCAGGAAATCCTTCTATGTGGCACATCTCATCACAAAAGGTTTCTCATCCAGAAAAAAAGAGGTCATTGTTCCCCTCTACTTATCACTTATTAGACCCATTATAGAGTGCAACACCCCTTTTGGTATGTACTCACAAGACATCTACAACAACTGGAAAGACCACAGAAATACCTCACAAAGAGGATTACAGGCCTCAAACAGATGCCCTATGCAGACCGTCTCAAAAAACTCCAGCTATACTCCGTCACATATCGTCTACTCAGAGGTGATCTCTGCCTAACATACAAAGCTATGTCAAACCCAGAACTGTTGGACATGCTCCCTTAAAGAAGTCCCAATCCCTCCGAGCTACATGCTCTAGGGACCTAAACCTTGTCACCACAATAAACAGAACATGCTGGAGGGATAGACTCCTGTCCCAGAGACGTCCCATACTCTGGAGTAAACTACCTATCTACATCAAACAAAGCTCCTCATTAGTACTCTTCAAGAAAAATCTTGATGATTGTATGGGAAATAGGAAATTCACCCAGGGATCACTTCTGTGGCTCTGCTCGACAGTGGAACAGGAAAATAATTTTCTTGGGTGGCAAAAGCCAGGGTACCTTTTCGGCTGGGCTTGTATAGGCCCTAGGGCTGATAGCCTAGTACCTACCTATGAACCTATGAACCCATTAATCACTAATTATGCTTTTGCATTCATATATAGTACAGAGACCCAATTTAAGAATCTACCTTCCTCAAAGACCTTAAATAAAAAAGTCCATTTAAGTGAATAAAATGTTTTTTAGTATTAAATAATATCACCCAGCTCTATTCCATTCTTACTACTCTACATGAACCAAAAATCTTCTTAAGAAACTTTAATTCCTCTCAGCTGCATGCCTTTTAACAAACCTCTTTGATTCTCCATTATTAATCTGGACAAGTGACTCTGCAACCTCTTAGGTATACTACTGCTAAAATGTTGACATCTGCATTGAGTAACACTATGACACCTATCCTGATTACCTTTACAAAGCCGAACCACCACTGCCCTGGTAAAAAGGGGTCTATATCATATGAGTGAATCACACAAATTGCGAACACTCATAATATCGAATTTACCGAATCTCGAACTTCCTATTGTGGCGGGATGCGCCCCCTCCCCCCACTAAATATATATTCCAAATCCAAGATCGCACTACAGTGAGGAAAGGGCAAATATCCCATTCTTCACTGTACCGCAGTCTCAGAAAAAGCACTTCGAGGTCCGGTACGTTCGATATTATGAGCATTTGCAATTTGTGCTATTCGCTCATATGATATAGACCTGGTAAAAAGTGCCCAGTAAACTCCATTATCTGCCCCCTGTTAAATACCATAGCCAAGTGGTTGGCCAAAACATCCTGAAACATGTTATAAAACTCCACTAAAAGTCCATCATTTTCTTCTTTAATATCAGGCTGTTTATTATATCTAGTATTTCTGAGAATGAAACATCTTTGTCCAGAATATCTTTCTCTAAATTTGTCAGTTTCTGCCATCTACAAGTGAACATTTTAACTTCTGCTTGAGGATACCTGAAATTTTCACCATTTTGGCCAGGGGTTGGGAGTTGACATAATGGTTAAAGTGTTTACCTCACAAGCACAAGGAACAGTGATTGATTCTCATTTGGAAAAGCATGGTTAGGCTTAAAAAGCCCCCCCCCCCCGGTCATTAGCCTAGTAATCACATATGAACTTATTTGAAGTGTACAAATCAATGAAAAACCTACCAAAAGACCTTCTTAATTGCTGCTATATCACAAACAATTCTACAATCCCTTCCCTTGTGGAAATAATAACAGAATTATTTTGGTTCTAAAGTTTGGCTGTTAACCATCTGGCTTCTCACCTCTGCATCATGAAAAAAATCTGGATACTAATAAATCTTTTCTGTACTAGAACAATTTCATATTCTTCTCTATTTGCTTTCAGTTTAGTCAGTTGCAATTGCCGTTCAGTATCTAGACTCCCTGTAAAATCTGCACCTGCTATCCTTTCGAAACATTTTCTTCACATTTCATAATCTTCTTTTCTCATCTCTCTCCTAGTGTACTTCCATTCTCATAAAATGATCTTTAAAAGCATTTTAAGTGCCTCTCACCTTGACCAAGATGTTATATTGCTCTCTGCACTCTATCTATTCTACTTTATGGTCTCCTTCCATCTACACGGCCCTTCTCTACATCTTTGACAAGTTATTCACTGCCGAGGCTTCCACCTCCATCTCCTGTTATGAGTCAATTCCTTAGGAGATAAGAATGACATAGTAACATATGTGTTGTAAAAAAAACAGTCTTTCTCCTAGCCAGACATCATCTACCTGCATTAGAAAACGATATCAGTCTAACAGCTTGTTTTCCTTTTCATCTGTATAGAAAGTGTATTCCTTATCATCAAGGAGTTGCCATCTCCATACATTCACCACCCCTATTCAGTCATGCATTTAGAGACTATTTTTAATGGTTTAGCATTTCTTTCCCTGCATCCATATTTCTTGTGTCTTGTCCAGTCTATTAACATATTAAAATTTTTGCCAATAAGCTCTGTCTCACATTATGGAAATATTTCTTGTCACCATGTGTAAAAATTTAAAACAAAATCTGGGGAGTCTGTGTTGCTACCATATAGTGTCCATATTTTTGATTCATGCCTTTTAATATCAAGACCAAGTACCACCCATCTCCCTTAATGGTTTTCCTGCAATACCTTGACCTTCAATACAAAATTCTTTCCAATCATAACAATAACTCCTCTCCTCTCTTCTACCCTCCTTTCACTGTAGAACATCCCACTAATTCCAGGTCTTTCCTCCAAACATTGATGTCTCTTTCCTCTCAAGTTTGACTTAATGCAGCATTACAATATCCTTATTTTACCTCTTTTATTTAGGTTCATAGGTGCATAGTAGGCTAATGGCCCTGGAGCCTTTACAAGCCTAGCGCATAGGATTACCCTGGCATCATGCCACCCGACCTTAGTTCCAAGTGCCTCTGTCGAGTAGAGCCACCGGAGTGAACCCTGGGGTGAATTTTCTATTTCCCATCCACTCATCAAGATTGCTCTTGAAGAAGGCCAGTGAGGTGCTCTGTTTGACATGTATGGGGAGTCTATTCCATAACATGGGCAGTCTCTGGGTAATGAACCTGTCCCTCCAGCTTGTTCTGTTGATTGTGGTAATGAGGTTGAGGTCTCTGGAGCGTGTGATGCAAAGTGATTGGGATTTCTTTAGATGCAGCATTTCTAACAGAGCTGGGTCAGACATAGCTTTGTAAGTCAAGCAGAGATCACCTCTAAGTAGGTGATATGAGACAGAGAATAGTTGGAGTTTTTTGAGTCTGTCCATATAGGACAAGTGTTTAAGGCCTAGGATCCTCTTTGTGAGGTACTTTTGCGGTCTCTCCAGTTGTTGTAGGCGTCCAGTGAGGTCATGCCAAATGGGGCATTATACTCAATGATTGGCCTAATGAGGGAAGAGTAGTGGGAGACAATGACCTCTTTCTTCCTGGATGCAAAGCCCTTAGTAATGAGATGTGCCACACAGAAGGACTTTCTGACCACAGTGGCAATGTGGTGGTCAAAACAGAGGTTGCTGTCAACCTGTGTTCCCAGATCTCTTATAACTTCTTCTGTGGTCAGTGTACTATCATCGATGTGGTTATTCATGGGAACCAGGTTTTCCCAAAGTGGATGACAACACATTTTTTGGCATTGAGCTTAAGGCCATGGTTCTGACACCAGTCATTGTAAGGTGTTAACATTACTTGGGGAGTTAATAATAGCTCCTAACTTGCAATCGTCTGCAAACTTTGTCAGCCAGAGTCCCTTCATGTTGGCCTGGACTTCAAAGAAGTAGATACCAAACAGGAAAGGACCCAGAACCGAACCCTGTGGGACTCCACTCGTGACAGGTCAGTCTGACTTGGAGTCAGCTATTTTCACACTGTAGGTTCTATCTGTGAGCTAGTTTGCAACCCACCTAGTGATATAGGGGTTGATGCCTAGCTTAGTGAGTTTTTCTATGGTTCCTGAGTGGGGAATGGTATCAAAGGCCTTGGCCAAATCAAGGTAGGCTGTATGAACTACCTTGCCTTCATTCACAGCTCTGGTGACTGACTCAAAGAAGTGGAGTTTAAGCAGGCATGATCTACCCTTCACAAAACTAAACTGTGTGGGACCCAGAGTTTGGAGATTCACTATATCTTTGTTTATTAGGTCCATGATGATGCATTCCATAACTTTGCATATCATACTTGTCAGGCTAATGGGGCGATAGTTCCCAGGGTCTGTAGTCACTCATCCTTTGTGGAGAGGGATGACTGTAGCAGTGCACCATTCGGTAGGGACAAAGCCTGAGGTGAGGCTGTGACTGAACAGGGTACACAGGTGTGGTGCCAGTTCACTCTGTAGGTCATGTAGAACACAGCCAGGGATATTGTCAGGTCCCATAGAAGCTGTACTCTTGGCCTTGGACAGTGCTGTTTTAACCTGTGCAGCAGTAATACTGGATGCCTGGCAATCTACTGGTATTGTGATTGGTCCTTTGGTGGAGGAGACAGGGGTAAAGTTGGCATTGAATCTGTTGGCCAGTATATTGGCAATATCTGTTGGCTCAGTATAGGAGGTACTATTGTGCAGTAGCTCAGAGCAAATCTGGGTATTACCATGAAGATACTTTACAGAACTATAGAAGGCCTTGTGGTTGTCTTTACTATCTGCTGCAATTCTGTTTTCATAGCTAGCTTTAGAGGATTTGATGAGGGATCTCAACTTTTTGTTGAGGCTGATAAGGGAGTTTTTCCAGTCTTGGGCCTTCACCTTATTCCGCATCAATTTCCTTCTTCTGTTATAGAGTTTGTTTATGGCAGGGGACCACCAGATTGGCTTCCTTTTTTTGGAGGAGAGTGTCTTGGTTCTATTGGGTATGGTGAGATCCATGCATTTGTGTACGTCTTTGTACAGTGCATTGGTGTATGATTCAGCGGTCATGCAACTATCCTTCATTTGCATGGGTGGCATGAAGTTAGCCACCTCTGTTTTTAGGAGCCCAAAGTTAGCTTTGAAGACGTTTTTCATGGTGGTTACCTTTGTGGGGGTGGGGGTGGGGGGGTGGGAGTTATGTGAATTTCCAAGGTGATTAGTTTGTGTTCGTATCTAACCAGGGAGGACTTGATTATTGATGTAGAGCAATGATCACCCATGTCAGTAATGACCAGATCAAGAATGTTGCTATCTCTAGTGGGGGTAAGAATGATCTGGTCCAGAGCATTGGATTTAATGAATTCCAGGAAACGTTGGGCAATTGTATTGGTACATGAGTAGTTTTCCCAGTTAATGGAGGGGTAGTCAAAGTCACCCAGTATGAGAGTGTTACGTTGGACCCTAATATTCTCCAGGGTGCTGAGGAACATGGAGTGTGAGTCTTGGGACATGGTTGGGGACCTGTAGCAGACGATGACCTGAATCGCTGTCTTACCCAGTGTTAGCTCCACCTGAAGTATCTCTGATGCGTTATGTTGGGCTACCAGTCTGGAGGTGTGCACATCCTTTATGAATATGGAAACACCACTGCCTTTGGAGCTTCAGTCCAAGTTCTGGGGCCGACAGGTGTAAAATGAGTTATAGCCTGGTAGTGCAGGGGTGCTTTCTGCTGCCTTGAACCAGGTCTCTGTTACAGCATAAATGTCGATGCTCTCCATTATTTGGGTAACAAACCTCTTCTGCATTCAAGGTGATCACATTGAGCCTGGACTTTTCTCCTCCCTGCCACCTCCCCCTCCATGATCTCATACCTCCTCTCCTTTTCTCAGACTTAGTCTAACTAGACTCTTGGAACTCTTCTGGAAATAGTCCTGGTCCTGAGAGCTGAAAAATTGTTAGGAGCTGTAATTGGCGAAATGCTAGCAGAACAATCAGGATGCCGTGCTGTCCTTGATCCTCCCTTTAATTATAAAGTAATTACATTCCTACCCAACTTATTCCTGTATTTTCACCCTAAAATTTAAGATTAACAGATGATTATCTATCTATTTTTGCCCTTTGGCTAGTCTACTAATCTGTCTTTCTAGAGTTATTGCATCCATCCACCTCTCTGTATATATATCTATATATCTATGTATGTATAGAGAGAAGGAGCCTGACCATACTTAGAATACACTAAACAGCTTTCTTGAATTTCAAAATTGGACTGCAACATTTGAGAAGTATAAACAAGGTGCTATAACATATCAACTGAACAGGATGACAAAAGAATAAATATGTGTACCGATAAAACAATTAAAAGACAAATTTGCACAACTTGAAACATTCCATTTCAAGGATTCCCCAGGTTTTTAGTGCCATCAACAACTAGAAAAAAATATATCAATGAATTATGTTTCTGCAGTATGAGATACAGAAATCAAAATAATAGGTTGGCTATTTACTAGATACAGTCCAGTCATTAGGCTATCATGCATACACTCTATTTATTAAGCTAAAGTTTTTGTATTTTTCCTTCAGGGTGAACAATGCCTTGCTCAGCTTATGTGCCCAATTCTACAAGCAGTTTGTCATAAAATTTATCTTACCTTTGTCCTTCCTTTGCTGAAAGAGAACCTCCATTAATAAGTCCTCATTTATAAGACTTTTTATTAATTTGCACATTAGCATCAAGAGTGTCACCATCTCCACCACTTTCCCGTAAGAAAGATGTTCTTGAAAGTTGTCATGTAAGTTTAACATGAGAGTGACCATGTTGTTCATCCTCAATATCCTCTCTGCCCCTTTTGGAGAAATAGCTCAAGTCTTTTAGTTCCTCTTTACAATTTTATTCCCTCTCCCTGGGCTAACTGACACTTCAACTCATTTCTTGATGGGGTGATGCTGTCACTGTCTTATTTTGAAGGCTTAATTCCGCTTCTGCCTTCGTTGGTCATGCTGTTGAGTATCATCCTGGGACTGCATAAGTTCTTGACATTGCTGCAAAATGTCTTGTGTGGCTGTCGGGAAAGCAAAATATGTCCTCTGGACCCCAATGATTACTACTAACTCTGCAGGATATGCCACCAAAGAAGTCAAGGCCTTATATTTCAAATCCTTTCTGATCTCTGCATATGCATCCCTTTTAGATGAAGCACCCTGGAAGAGTCCTGATAAAGATGAATAACCATGCCTTCAATGGGAACACACACAGGTATTGCTCACAACCCACTTTTCTGCAGTGTATGAATGCAGTTTGATAACAACTTGTCTGGGGTACTTGGCATTGTTCCTTTTTCTCCCCACTCAGTGTATTTTGTCCACTTCCCAGCCCATACCCATGGGTCAATTCAAAGCAGAAAGAAATGTATTATTAAAGAAAATGAACATATCTTTTATCTGTTTTGACTCAGATAGCCAAGATAGTCAAATAAATCCTCTTCTCTGATGATTTTCTAAGTAATCAAGTTTCCTGTGTAAGGTAGAGAGCTCAGATTCTAGCTGTACAAACTATTCTTGTTGATGTTTTAATTCTTCTTCTTCTGTACAGCATTTTGTAATTGCAGCATTTTTGTTTGAATATGGTTTGTGCTGTCTTGCTGCTTGTGTATCCAGTTTTGCAGCCCTTTCATTTCTAGGGATACTGCCTGTAACAACTTTAACATTTGCACCAGTATATGTTTTTTCTGTCCTTCTGTATTTCTCCCAATGCTGTGCCCAGATTACAAGTACCTACAGACTCTTTCCTAACAATATATGCCATTGGAACAAGTCAGGGCTAATTTTAAGTATAAAAGCACTCGAGCAGAAGAAAACTAAATCTCCATCTTGTGCTGCTGACCAAACCCTCGTTAACACAGACATTTTTAGGGAGAGTCAGGGGGGGGGTGAGGCTGGGGTGAGACAGGTTGATTCAGTCAGCAGACACTCCTACTTGACAGATGATTCTAGGCTATTTTCACTGGGGACTGGACAAGGGAAAGGTACAGTGAACAGACAGAGCAAATCGATGTTTGCATACAATAATCAAACATACAAACTGTGATAAAGAACTAAACCCAGGGATGTTATAAAGAAAACAACTTTGGTGAAGTGGGGAAGGTGAAATGCTGGTATCATTTGTAGGACTTAGGTGGGCCAGTGAAGGAAGGGAGAATCAATAGATTGGCCTCCTTTCTGTACACAGAGAATATATTAAAATGCTTAATTAAAGGTTTATTCCAAAATAATCAGAGGGAGAGTCTTTTGTGTACTCACATTTGTTTACAGAACCATTTTAGCTTTAATCACAGACGACAGCAGACTGATTAATTCAGTGTTTTCCCTTTCAGAGCCATTGTGATATAACATTCAATTAGATGTAAAACCAGTAGAATAGAAGCATTATTTCAGAGGATTTAGCTAACTTCTTAGGGACACACGTTTACAAACAGACAAAAGTCTATTATTTGTATGTACAGTTAACAATGATGCTGTTCTCATAGGTTCATAGTTCATAGGTGTTTACTAGGCTAATGACCACAAGGACCTTTTTAAGCCTAACCATGCATCCCAAATTTCAGACAAGTTCTGATACCCTTGATAAGTGAAAGCAGGGGTTTGGGAGATGAACCCTTTACACGTTACCTGTGTCCATTAGAGACATATGTGCCAAACCAGGGATGAATTTCCAGTTTCCCATTCAGTTGTCCAAGTTGTACTTAAATTGGGTTAGGGAGGAACTCTGCTTCACATGGATGGGGAGCCTGTTCCATAGACAGGGTAGTCTCTGGTATACATACCTATCTCTCCAGCAGGTCCTATTTATATCACAAGCAAGGTTTAAGTCTTTAGAATGGGTAATTCTGGTGCTTTTTGTTTTGTGGATATGCAGGAGGTCCATCAGAGTAGGGTATGACAATGCCCTGTATGCCAGGCATAGATCTCCCCTCAAAAGCCTGTAGGAGACAGAATACAGGGATAGGGCCTTGAGGTGATCTGCATAGGACATTTTACTTATGCCCTGCATTCCTGAGGGAAGGTTGAGGGGGAGAGAGGGGTAAAGTTGGAGCTGAATTTATCAGCCAGGAGGTTTGTTATTTCATTTGGTTCAGTATAGGTGGTTCCATTTACAATGAGCTCTACACACAATTGTGTATTGCCTTTGAGGTTGTGGACATAGCTAAAAAACGCTTTGTGGTTTTCCTTATCCTGGGAGGCCAAATGTACCTCAAGTTTGGCTTTCGAAGACTTTATTTGTCCTCTGAGTTGTTTGTTAGTAGTTTGAAATGTAACACACAGGATATCATCTACGGTTTGTCTGCAAGCCACAACTCCCACATATGACATGTTTGTAATCTGTAGCAATGTTTTTGTGATGCTGGATATGCCCTGAAATCATGGCTGATGACACCTATTAGAAATCTACAGAATGGAGCAGAATCACAAACAAGGACCATTACTGGGCTGTTTAAGACATGCTTTCACTGCCTGGAGTCATCTTGTGGTGTCCTGCATTATGATCCTTGCACATGTGCAAAAATAATTTCAATATGAGCAGAGTTACACAATATCATACTTAAGAGGTAATTATGGGGGGTGCTGGAGGATCTTTTCTGTACATACCAGGTAGTGGAAGCTGTGCCAAATGAGAAGACAGTGGAGGAGCCAGCAGCAGGGGATAATCATGCTGGACAGAGACTGGCACAGTGTGTCATGGCACTGGCAAAGAGGTGGCAGCTTGCACATAGCTTTAGCCCATAAGGAAGCAGAATAAAGCAGATACACTACAGTAAGAGTGATGCATGCAAAACTAGCACTAGGCTATACTTATCTATTCATAGGCTGGCCACACATGGATCTCTGTCTATACATCAAATGACCAGATTATTGAACTGAGGAGATCGAATCATGGCATATTGTACTCTTTCCAGTTTACTCATGGTGATTATGAAGATGAGAGCTCATCTCATTACAGTTTCTGAACTGATCAGTTTGTGTATCGTAATTGGTCATAGCATCATGCACACACCTAGGTATAAGTGGACAAATTGCACTTGTACAATTCACCACATGGCTCCAGGGGGTATAGCTGTAATTCCACATCTATCATAATGGAAATGGAGTTGCTGTAATGCCTAATTTAATAGCAGAACCTAAACAGATACAGGACTGCCATAGTCCACATTTCACTATGCAAATTTTAAACATTGTTATATATAGCAAATACTAGGTTTCCTACCCACAGACTTTGCAAATGAGATGCTCAACTTTGCTCCGCATTTGGCACACCCAAGTACAGGTGTGAGCATAAAGTAACTCTCATTTCTCTCTTCTGTTTCTAACTGAAGTACGTCTGCAGAGAGAGAAAGCAGAGCTCCATTTAGGGCTAAAAGCTGGCATGAGGAAGACACAAAGATCTTTCTACATTTACTGCTTAAAAATTACATTCAGGCACTGTTGCAGGAGTGATATGATGATGATGATGACTGATGATGACTCTCAGGCCAATTCCCTCCACTGATTGGAGTAGGATAGCAAGGGTCAGTTGAAGGGGGAACAGGTGCAAAGTGTTACTGGAATCCTGTGATTAAGGGAACAGTTGTCACCATCAGTACCATCCTTACCTTCTTAATTGGTGTGAGGCCAAGGTTAGAGCTCAGCCACCACCTATGCACTGTCTCACACAGTAAAATACCTGTAACACTGCAATGCAAACACTTATCTGAACTGAATTTTTAGTTTTTATCTCTCACATGCCATTACTGTACATTTGACTACAGATCTCACTTGGATTTTGCAAGTAGCCCGATACTTTAAAGCTTTGTACGCATATAATGATGATGACTGTGAGTTCAGTTCCCTTCATTGGTTGTAGTAGAGTAGCAAGAGTGGGGAGAAGGGGAGCTTGTCCAGGCCAAAGTGTTATGGAGCACAATTGAAAGCTCTTGAGTCTTGCATCTACTTTTTTCTGTTCTGAAATGCCAGTACTGAAAGACACTTCAGCACTTTATGCAGCAAGCCAGTACTGAAGGGCTGCAGCTTTACAGCTGTAAACAAAGCAGATTTTTTTTTTTTTTGTTTTTGTTTTTGTTATTCAACTGAATAACTAAAGGGGATGTGTATCTGTAGGAATCCATTTGATTTAAATGGTATAAATTGGCTTTCTACTGTAAAAGCCAAAGTTATTTTGCTCATCACTTGAAGCGGCCACAATTTCATCGCCAGGTGCTAGATGACCACCTACGGCTCTGATGGGTCTGGCTGGCTGTGTGCCATGTTATCATTGGTAATATGGTGTGATGGACATTTGTTTCTCTTTCAATAAGCGTACCTGTAATGTTGTAAAGGAAATGCATGTTTGAACTGTTTTTTTTTCTTTGTATCTCTACATTTGCTTCACACATGGCATTATTATGTATTGGAAAAGAAACTTCAGTCTTACTGTCTAAGACTCTCAACCGATTAAAACTTTTCCTTTTGGATTACATTCTGTTATATCTGTAAGTTTGATTTCCCCATGGGTTGTTTAATGTGCCATCATTGTTAGTTTTGGATGGGTGCTTGTTGTTCCTTCAAGTACTGTGCCTGTAAGTTTATCATAATAAGGACATATATCAGCCTCATTTTTGCATTGTATCTGTACTTTTCTCTTCTCCAACCTCATTTTCACCATCCTTTCTATTGCATACATTTATTTTATTTATCTTTATTTTACAATTCTAGACCTGCACCCATTCCTTAAATAAGGACTTTTAGCCTACCCAGAGGCAGCAAGGCCACCACCTTCACCAGAAACATCCACAGCATCTGTGTCCCAGGCTGCCACAGTCACCTCGATCTCTCCTATCGCAACTGCTGCAAGCACAGCATCTAGCATTGCACTGAATAGTGCTGTTTTAGTACCAGAAAGTAGCTTTGTTAGTGGAGGTAATAACGTTGTCTCCCATCAGCAGCTGACAGATCTATTGGAGGAGTTCATTGACAGGATGCTAGATGCCCCCACTGGCCACTTGGACAACCTCCTTTTATGAAACACTGATTTGCTTTGTTGCCCCAGTTGACTTGACTATCTGAACCAGAACCTAGTGGTAAGGGAAGCCAGGTTGCAGCTGGATTGCTGCTGGTAGGACCATCAGCTGCAAAACTCTACTCCATCCCCTATTCTGGTGTTCCCCCTCTCTTTTGTGTCTGTGTCTTCCCCAGTTTGCTGGCCAGTGATCCCCATCATCATTGCCTTCCATCTGCTTGCTTGATGTCCCCTTCTCCATTGTGCCTCCCCATTGTATCAGTACCTCCACTGTCAGTCTTATCTGTGTTCTGAGTTTGTTTGGGTGTCACCGCAACCTACCATAACCCTCTCACTTCCTCTTGCTTCTCTTACAACCTTCTTCAGCTTGCCTTCTCTTTATATGTATAATATAATATAGAATATATGGGGGGCATCTAACAGATAAGACAAAACCTTCTGCTAATCCCTCAACTCGCTATTGCCCATAAAATTTTACAGCAACCCAACAAAACCCCTATACTTTCTAAACTTTTAGTCCCTTATAACAACCTAAACTCCCTTCGCTCTTCCAGTAAACTTATGGCTACTATAACAAAGACTAATAATTCTGCCGGTGACTCTCTATTCAATAATACTGTAGGAAGGAACTGGAATCTGCTTCCTAGCGATATAACACTTACCACATCTCTGCCTCTCTTTAAACATAAAATCAAAGATTACTTCCAAAGCCACTGGCTCTGTTCCTGTTCAAAACCTGACTAATCTTTTACCTCCTCTGCGCTTTCCTACTACTCTGCACTTTCCTACTACTTTACTTTCCCTCTCTCTTTACTGAATCTGCTTCAGTCTACCTCCTTTTAGAGTTTTTTGTTTCTTCTTTCCTCTATGATAATCTCTCTCAACTTTCCCTTCTATTTTCTTAAACTGCTTCCCTTCCTCCTCTCCTACTATAGTGCTTCTCTTTCTCCTTTTGTTACTAAGATTAGTTCTATATAATATTATAAGTCAATTTTGCTCTCTGTTTTGTGCCTTGTTCTTGATGTTATTACAGCTAATTAATGTTATTCTTAGAAATGTGATTCTCTTCATGTATATATCTGTTATTGGGTACTATATTTTTTATTATTTGTCTTTTCATCTATGATGATTTGTCCATTTGCTTCTTTATTGTAATTTTTTTGGTTAAAATTTGTGTGGAGCTTTTCTCCCCGGGCCTCTACTGAAAATGGAAATGTATCCAGCTAGACTAGCCCGGTCAACAAATGTAAAATAAAAATAAATAAAATAAATAAATAAATAACTATATATATATATATATATATATATATATATATATATATATATATATATATATATATATATGTCTTTATATATATATATTTTATACACACACACACACACACACACACACACACACACACACACACACACACACACACACACACACACCACACACATGTATATGTATGTATATAAATATTTACATGTATGTATATATATATATATATATATATATATATATATATATATATATATATCTATAGGGGGTTCCACTCAGAATGTAGAAATTCTGAAATCTCATTATGGTCAAGACCATATGATCAAAGTTTCATAATTTTGAAATTCTGAATGGAGAACTGCATGCAGTGCGGAACAGGAGATTTCCCTTTTTCTTGCTGCAGTGCGATCTCCGAGTTGGTATATTTAAGTAGTGGGAATGCAGGGGGGCTTGCCCCCCAAGTAGTTGTTTTTTGAAGGGGGGATTTGTTTCAGAATTTTGATATTCTGAAACATCAATCATATGGTTTTGAGCACATGAGATTCGATGTTTTGGAATTTTGAGATTCCGAAGTGAATCCATATATATATATATATATATATATATATATATATATATATATATATATATATATATATGTGTGTGTGTGTGTGTAGATATATATATATATATATATATATATATATATATATATATATATATATATATATATATACTGGGTGCTTGACCCCCCCCCAAAAAAAAAATATCCCACCTTCCCACCTCTATCCTGCTCATTCCTTGGGTTTTTTAGATTATATTCTACCTTATGCTTTCTTCCAACTTTTCATCGCTTTTTATATTCCCATTTCCACCCATTAATTTGATAAAAAGAAGATGAGCAAACCAGAATCATGTCCCTTTAAAGCTTTCAGATCATGTTGCCTTTTTACCACTAGATTGTGCATGGGGTTGCACAAAAGGTCATTGGCACCCATGCACAAGAGGATATTTAATAAGCACATATCCTTGCACTGATTTTCATTGCTATTCATTCTTAATGAGAATTAGACCCCATCACACACTTAAGGTAAACAGATCTGGGTTGGCTGCATGTGTTTAATTTTTTTTTTGAATCCCTTGCTCCTCAATACTTGATGGACTGAAAGGTACAGATTTCCATTTATTTGTACTGTATTTACACAGGCTTATGTACTGTACAGTATTGTTTTTCTGAAAAAACACAGTGCATTTTTCTCTTTTTGCTTTATTTGCTTTACACAAAGGTAAATTTCCTCCTGGATGTCAGTTTGATGCATTCTCCATATTTCATTTAATGTCACGGTATTTTCCTGATGCAATCCTCCATGTTACCATACTAAACTGAACTAAATGCCCTAACATTCATATACTTTTGCATTCATTTAGCTTTTATTATGAGGCATACATGATGGTTACCCTTTGCTCATTCATGATTATATACCTAGATATCTGAGATTGTTATCATAGGTTTTATATGTTATTATCATAACCTCCATCCATCCACAAACCCTTTTTCCCGTTATTCCCATGGGGTTAGGGTGTCACTTTAATAGTGATAATCATCTAGAACCGAGGTTTACACTGCTGAGTGGCTATCCCTGCTGTAGTAGTTCTTCCACACCACAAAATCACATGAACTCTCACACCTACAGCCAACTTAGAAAGTCCAGTCTACCTACTGCATGTCTTTGGAATGTGGGAGGAAACTGGAGCACCAGGAGGAAACCCACATGAAACCATGGGGGATATACAGATTCCACATAGAAGGCACCCCAGCTGAGAATCAGACTGGAGAACCTCTTGCTGTGAGGTGATAACGCTATCCTTTGTGCCATTGTGACATCCTCTGTTGTAGGTTTTGTTTTCATAACCTAGCAGCTCAACTAGAATGAGGGAAACAGATTAATTAATACCTAGAAGGGTAGTGGTATTTAATCTTAACTGCCTCATAAGGTCTTTATATTCCAATCTATTTTCCCAATTTCTCCCCCAAGGATCTAATATCACCTTCTTCACTATAGCAAATTTACAAGATTTTAAATTCTGTATACATATACATGACTGTGTATGTGTGTGTGTGTGTGTGTGTGTGTGTGTGTGTGTGTGTGTGTGTGTGTGTGTGTGTGTGTGTGTGTGTGTGTGTGTGTGTGTATGTGTGTACATGCATGTGTTTGTTTTTGCATGTGTGTGTGCGTGTGTGTGCACATGCATGTTTTTGTTTTTGCATGTGTGTGTGTGTGTGTGTGTGTGTGTGTGTGTGTGTGTGTGTGTGTGTGTGTGTGTGTGTGTGTGTGTGTGTGTGTACATGTGTGTGTGTGTGTACATGCATGTGTGTGTGTGTGTGTGTGTGTGTGTGTGTGTGTGTGTGTGTGTGTGTGTTTGTGTGTGTGTGTGTGTGTGTGTGTGTATACATGCATGTGTTTGTTTTTGCATGTGTGTGTGTGTGTGTGTGTGTGTGTGTGTGTGTGTGTGTGTGTGCGCATACACGTGAATGTTGGTAGAGATTTGCAGTTATAATGCAGAATCACAGTGAGTAGTTGTAAAGTTACATATATGTAAGGTACAATTGATGAGGGACATTCAGATAAAACTTAGAAGTTTATAGAATAGCATACAAATCAAGAGTTTAGTTTGCTCCATGACTGGAAGCCAGTAAGCTCCAATAATAACAGTAGTGTGGTGCTTAGGATGGGGTGCATACATTAGGTAGCAGTAGATTATGACAAGCAGTTCTTGAAATAGGAGTGGGCAGCTGGGGAGCAGATGGCTATCACTGAGAAGGCATACTCATTCTGAGGTACCATGTTACTGATTCCGAGGGTGACACTAATGTAAGTGAAAAAGGAGTGGGAGATGTTAGGAAAGTTTAAATTGAGAAGGTAGGCTATTTTTATTTATTTTTTTTTATTTTACATTTGTTGACTGGGCTAGTCTAACTGGATACATGTCCATTTTCAGTAGAGGCCCGGGGAGAAAAGCTCCAGTAAAACATACAAAATTAATAGAATTTATGACAGAAACAGTGTAAAACAGCAACTGTTACATAAAAACATTATAAAAACATTTATTTTTTTATTTTTTTTAGATGAACATAATTATACTACTCAATGTAAATAATAACATAATCAAAAATCTGTAAAGGGTAATATACTAAAGAAGGTACAATATACATGTAAACATAGATTTGTATGCTAAACATAGTATATTGAAACATAGAGAGGGAGGATTGTAAAGGATGTAGCATGAAAGGATAATATACTAAAGACGGTACAATATACATGTAAACATAGATTTGTATGCCAAACATAGTATATTGAAACATAGAGAGGGAGGATTGTAAAGGATGTAGCATGAAAGGATAATATACTAAAGGAGGTACAATATACATGTAAACATAGATTTGTATGCTAAACATAGTATATTGAAACATAGAGAGGGAGGATTGTAAAGGATGTAGCATGAAAATTAGAGTAAAGGAAAAAGGTTAGTCAGGGATGGTGCAGGAGCATAACCATTGTTGATTGATAAATAGTTTTAGATTCCTTTTAAAAAGTATGAGAGAGGTCTGAGATGTGAGGTCAGGCGGTAGTTGATTCCATAATTTTCCGACAGCGTTAGAGAACAAAGAGTCACCTACTGAGTTTTTTGATTTGGTAGTATTAATCAGCATTTTGTTTGAGGAGCGTAGATTCTTGAGATTGTTATAAGGTGTAATGAAGCTAGAGAGTATTGGAGTGTTGCTGGGTTGATATAGGGTTTTATGGGCTATTGTAATTTGGTGGAATTGAAGCTGGTTAAGAAATTCTAGCCAGCCTAGTTGTTTTAGATTCAGACAGTGATGAGTTCTGATAGGAGAGCCTGTAGCAAATCTAGCAATATTGTTATAGGATGTAGCTAGTTTGTTGAGGTTATTTTTAGAGAGGTTGGTGTATATAGAAGAAGCATAGAGTAGGGTTGAGATTAAGTGAGTTCTGGCTATAGCGGTCCTTGACACTGGTGTAAGAAAGGGTTTGATTTTGTAGTGGGATCCTAGTTTTCTGTTAACTGATTTTATTGTGGTATTAACGTATCAAAGTTGAGGTTGTTGTCAATTGTAATTCCGAAGAGTTTGGTGGTTGGGTCAGGAGAAATAAGAGTCCCATTATTGAATGTGAGAGTGAAATGTAAAGGAGTGGACTTTTGGGTTGGTGTGAAGAGTAACAGTTTAGTTTTTTTTTGGGGGGGGGGGGTTAGGAGGAGGCAGCGGTTAGAGAACCATTGTTCCTACAATATTGAAAGCTTTTTGGGTAAGAGACTGAAGTTCGCCTTGGGAAGTGGCTGAACAGATTATAGTAGAGTCATCTGCATATTGAATGCAGGTGGAGAGTGGAATGGCTAAACGAAGGTCGTTGATATAAATGGAAAACAGGAGTGGACCTAATATTGAGCCCTGTGGAACACCTAGGGAGATAGGAAGGTAATTAGATAGTTTATTTTGCCAGAGTACAGATTGCTGTTGGTTTTCAAGTTAAGATGTGAACCAATTCATAGACAGAGGGTCGAGTGAAAGGGATTTCAGTATGTGTAGAAGGAGTTGGTGATTAACCATGACAAAAGCTTTAGATAAATCAATAAAGACTGCAGAAGAAAGAATATTTTTGTTGCGGTGTTTGTTGATACAGTTTGTGAAGGATAGCAGGGCAGTGGTGGTACTGTGGAAAGGTCTGAATCCATGTTGACAGTTGGCTGTTAGGTTGTGATGGAGAAGGTGGTTAAGAAGTTGACTGTGAATGCACTTTTCCATTATTTTTGCAAGTGGGGATAGTAGAGCTATGGAACGAAAGTTGGAAAAGTCATTGGAGTTCCTACCTTTATGTAGTGGGATGATATGAGAAATTTTCAAGATAGAGGGGATAGTTCCTTCATTTATGGTTCTATTTATCAGAATGGAGATGGGATGGGCAATAGCTTTAGTTTGTCATCTGAAGGGGTGGTTGGTTTTAGTTTTTGGAGAAGGGAGCAGATATAGGATGTGGACACTGGTTGTAAATGAAATAATGGGGGTGGGTTGGTAGTGGGAGTAGGCAGATTAGAGGTGTCAGGAGATAGATGGCTAGCAAGAGTTTGGATAGTGTCAGTGAAGAAAGAATTAAAGGCATTGGCTGTTTGTGTTGGATTCTCAGGGTTAGAGCCTAGTGGGTTGGGTTGGGTTGTGTCTATAACTATCCTCAATCCAGTCTTTTTATAGATTTCATTTTGGATTAAATCTATATAATCAGAGAGGACAGAATGGGTCCCTGCCACAGACCAGATATATGAATCAGGCCTTTGTCTCAATGTTTCTAATCAGAGACTTTGACCACTCAGAATAGTGAGCAAGCAGCAACCTTACAGCGGTACCAAAGAATGTTCTTTTGTATAGGTGATACACAGATGGTGTTGATGAAACATCTTTAATAAGTCCTGACTTAACATTGGAATCAGACTATTAGAAGACTGGATTGAGGATAGTTATAGTCACAAGGCAGGCATCTCAGGGGAATTATGAATAAGTCTAATTTCCAGAAAAGTCATAGAATTATTGGAAAAGCTTTGATGAAGAGACAGCAAGGTCAAAACAGTGACCAAACTGAAGAATTCAAAGGACAGGCTTTAGGCAACTTCTTGGGATGCACTGTTTGACATGGAAGGCCTCTAGTTTATTTAATAAAAAGATAAAGAGTAGGTGACACAGGATCCTTATATGTCATCTAAAAGTTTATTTTTATGTGTCTTTGAGTGTTCTTACCAAAGCGTTGTCAGGTCACCAGAATATAGTTTGGTGTAATACAGTGAGAGGGTGATTATAAATAAGGAAAAAGAAAGGACCCTTAGCACTTGCAGTGGCATGCTTCCAAGTATCAGATAAGATGAATGTGTTAGAAAAGAAAGAAAGAACGAGTGACAGAGAGACAGACACTGAAATGATGCAGTGAGGTAAAAGGAAACATGCTACACACCGCAAACACTGAATAAAGTCATTTGATCTGGTTCATTTAAGTGTTTGTTGATAGTTCTAGAGCAGAGTCAAATAAAAAACTGAAATAAACTCTTCTCTGACATCTAATGAGCTATGACTTGGGATAAATTAGAGGTTTAAGTGTGCTGAAATTGGAAGGTTAGTAAAGTAAATTGTAATGCCAGAGGGCATTTAAGAACATGGGTATCCATATTACAGTGATACTTAAGATGGTCCTCAGCAGTGAAAACTGAATCTCCTAAAGGAATCATGTTGAATTGCCCAGTTGAGCTTCTCATTTAGTATGTAAACACTCTGCTTTGCATCCTTTAACTTGATGCTTGACTTTGTTAAAATGTCTGTTGGAGTCTTTCCAGTTAAAAACACTTTTCATTGGACCACATCATAACCTCCTTTTTCTTAAATGTTCTGATGTCAGAGCCACCTTACTGTTTTATCCTGTATAAGAGGTAATACTTCCTTTGGAAAGGTAAAAGTATATTTACAAGGTATTCTAAATAATTGTCATTATTTGTTTGGCAAAGCAGAACAGATCAGCAAATTAATTCAGTTATCAAAGTGATTTCTACTTTTTTATATATTAGCAACAGCTGGTTGTTGCATATGCAGCCCTAGGATTTTTTGTCTGAATGCTGTAGATTACAGCAAAGTAATTATCCAACGCTGGTGGCATCACCACTCAAAATGGGGTTCCAAACAAGTCAAGCAGGTCTACATACCAATGCAGTTGCAATATATATAGCCTGGATGGATGGCGCAGGGTAAAATAAATTGTTCTTTTTAGCTGTAATCCCCCATGAATAAAGGATGGCCTTTAGCTCATAAGTTATGTAGTTATTATAGTGAATGAAGGTACATGTAGAAAAAATTGATGGAAATAAACAGTGTTAATTAAAATGCAGTTAATGAAGTTCATGACTAATTGATATACTGCACCTCTTTTCCTTCTAGATGCAGCACCAAGTATCAGCAGCAAAGATGACTCTGATGTCACTGCAGCACAAAATCCATTTGGTGTGACTACCCCATCAACCTTGGAGGTTGATAAGATAGTTAATCCGGGAGATGAAATGGAAGAAACGTGTCCGTCTATAGATGCAGAAAATGTAACATCATCTGCCTGTAATGGACCTCAGATATCTTCTCAGAGTACCCCTAAACTACCAAGGTCCCCTAATCTGCATCCTGCTTATGTAAAAAAATTTGATACCATCTTGCGATCTGGAGTCTCTGTGCAGGAACTGCGAGCACAGGTGCTTGCCCGTCTTGATGGAAGTTGTCATGAAGAACAACAGAGCCCAAGAGATGCTTTAAGATTATCAGTCACTGGCTGCACAAACAATGCTGGAGGACTGGAACAAAAAAGTCCAAGAGAAGAAGCACTTGAGAAATTAGGGTTTGTAAAAAAATCACAAAGCTCTCCTATATCTCCAAATAAAACTATTGCCCCAGAGAACATACCTTCCATTGGGCAGGTTCAAACCCAAGGCAGTTTTCTCTCTCATGACATACATTTGGAGTAGTCCAAACCTTTCACATATTTGCATATTGAATGCCTACTTTCTCAGTTTTGATTATCATTTTCTGATTCTGGCATTTCTTCTCAAGTTGGAGTCCATCTCTGGTCAAGATTTCAAAAATTTTTGTAGCAATGTTGTCAACATGCCAATGAAAAAGTACTCATTTTGTTTATTAAATGTCTAAATATTAAATAGGATGCCTTAAAGAAGGAAAAATAAATAAATCTGGTTTAAAACATATGTAAATAAAGAAGTAATATATAGAATAACTGTAGCTATGTCTGAGTCATAAAGGTAATTCTGTAAAGAATATAAGGAATGTGACTGATAGCTGGCCTCATTAAGTGGGGAAGTGAACAAAGAGAGAGAGTGAGAGTTTGCACTTTAACAGTAGGACAGCACTTTTTCAGCCTAAAAGAAACATTTTTATGCTCCTCCTCTGACAGACATGTCCAATGGCCTCACTACCTTTACCTATCCCAGGAATGCCTACCTGTCACTCTCATTCGAAGATCTGATCCAATTGGATAAGGTAGTAGAGCCATCACATACGTTTGGAGGAGGAGAAGCAAAAAATAAAAAGTTGTTGCCTAATCAACGTATTCATTCCTCCTGTGAAGAGAGTCAAGTGGTAGGGAGTGGGCCAGCTTCCAGCAGTGATAAAGTGCCCTAACCCCCTCTTTGTAGCACTCCCTCTCTGCAGTTGTTTTGAGATCCACCAATTGCTACCTATTGCAGGAAGCATGCCATTGCTTGCTGGCTTACCTAGCCAGTGCCCTTGCACTAGGGCAACATGCACTCAGTAATCAATTGCACTGTGGGTGTAGCACCCAGTTTTGTGTCTATATGTCACCCTAATAGTGAGCTAGTGCTATCTCCCTTCCAAGACAGGTGAGGTAACTGTGGCTTCTTTTGCCTATCTCCCATCAATGCCAGCCCTGAATATGACCCAGATGACTTGAGGTTGTTTAGCAGACTGAGTGTTAGTGGAACCAGCCAGTGAGGGAGAGCAATAATGTGGTGGTGTCTGCTGGCTTTTCTCTGGCTTGACATGGAAGGGGACATTGTATCAGGGTTTAACCATGAAGATTCCATGACACCCATCTACTTACAAGAAGGGACAAGGTTGATGAGGGAATATGTCATTTTTATATCTAAGTAATGTCTCTGCAATGTGCCAATTATATGCCCAACCCCTGAACACTAGTAGAAACATCGGCAAGAAACTAGAGCATAAGCAAAAAAAAAAGTGCTTGGTCTTGTATGAACCCTACAGATTTCCACTGAGGCCTTAGTGATTGCTTAGCTTCTGCAGTCCCCACCATATTTTTGTACAGGTCAACAGGCAGTGGATTTCTATACGCTGTTATACCAAAGAGGAGAACAAGCATGTAGCCAACTAGTCCTGTGCATTATATCTGCAACTAGCTCCTCTACATGGCCTGAAACTCAGGCACCAGCAGCACTGATACACACCATGCACCCATACCAGTATGCTAGTTTCACAAAGACACTCAGGGATTTGGTACCACAGTACACACTATATTATTTTTCATGCAGAATGAGACTACTTATAACTTGAAATTGACCAGGTCCTTCCCCGTAGTGTAAAGCTCATGTATGTATGTGTGTGTGTGTGTGTGTGTGTGTGTGTGTGTGTATTTATATACATATATATATATATATATATATATATATATATATATATATATATAGTTCTTACATTTGGTTGAAAGTTTAAATTGTTAAAATGAAAAAAAAAAATCCAGTACAGTTGATAGAAAATCATTTTATGAAGCATACCAGCTTTTTTTCCTTGTGAGACCACAGAACAGTGGGGCTCTGGGTTTTTTCCTTTTCCCAACTGTTACTGCAGTCTTGGAGTTGGTATATATAACTAGCAGAGGAGTGGAAGATGTAGTGGGGCTTACCTTCTGCAAAAAAATGTTTTACTGTTTTTTTTTTGTTTATTTGTTTTTTTCTTATAGGCTATTGACTGGCCAATAGTGTTTAATCACTTGCAATGCGATGAGTTGCATTTTTTGATATAGAGATATAAATCATATATGATGCAATTTTTTGCTGTTTTTTTTCTACAGGAAAACATAAATAAACAACAATAAATAAACAACAGAGAAAATATGAAGGAAAATAAAGAAAAGAAACAATGTCACATCTATTTCACAATGTATTCAAACATGTGCAATATAAATTGACACAAGTATTATTACAAAACTATGTACATAGTTACATATACATATGCTACCTTACATACTTTTGTTTTCTAGCTATATATAACTCTGTCTATCCAATGTTCAATTTGTCTTATGCCCTTTTAGTTTTGCTTGTAAAAACAGTCACTCACTGATACCCAGCTATTAGTTTTTTTCCATCACATTCAATTTGAACCCAGCCACTGGGGATGCACAAGCCAGTTCATTTCTTTGTGCCGGTCCCAAGCCCGGATAAATGGGGAGGATTGCGTCAGGAAGGGCATCCGGCATAAAACCTCTGCCAAAAAATTACTGATGTGGAGAAGTTTTCATAATTACATACTGGATCGGTCGAGGCCCGGGTTAACAACAACCGCCACCAGTACTGTTAGCCAACAGGGTGCTGGCAGAAATTGGGCTACTGTTGGCCGAAGAAGAAGAGGAGGGGGAAGGCATGCCCAAAGGCAGGAAGAGAGGAGGAAGGTTAGGAGTGTAGTACTGAGGGTAGGAACTTTGAATGTTGGCAGTATGACTGGTATAGGGAGAGAGCTAGCTGATATGATGGAGAGAAGGAAGGTTGATATATTGTGCATGCAAGAGACCAGATGGAAGGGAAGTAAGGCCAGATGTTTAGGAAACGGGTTCAAATTGTTCTATCATGGTGTGGATGGCAGAAGAAATGGGGTATGGATTATCCTAACGGAACAGTATGCCAAGAGTGTTTTGGAGGTGAAGAGAGTGTCTGATAGAGTGATGTTTATGAAGCTTGAAATTGATGGTGTAATGATGAATATTGTTAGTGCATATGCTCCACAAGTTGGGTGTGCGATGGATGCGAAAGAAAAATTTTGGACTGAGTTGGATGAAGTGGTGGTGAGTGTACCCAAGGGTGAGAGACTAGTGATTGGAGCGAACTTCAATGGGCATGTTGGTGAAGTGAACAGAGTGGATGAGGAAGTGATGGGTAGGTATGGTGTTAAGGAGAGGAATGCAGAAGGTCAGATGATTGTGGATTTTGCAAAAAGGATGGACATGGCTGTGGTGAATATGTATTTTAAGAAGAGGGAGGAGCATAGGGTGATGTACAAAAGTGGAGGAAAATGCACATAGGTGAATTATATCCTATGTAGGAGGGCCAGTCTGAAGGAGATTGGAGACTGTAAAGTGGTGACTGGGGAAAGTGTAGTTAAGCAGCATAGAATGGTGGTCTGCAGGATGATGTTGGTGATCAAAAAGTGGAGGAGGAGTGTGAGAGCAGTGCCAAGGATTAAATGGTGGAAGTTAAAAAAGGGTGATTGTGAGGTGGAGTTCAGGGAAGAGTTAAGACAGGCACTGGGAGGCAATGAAGAGTTACTGAATAGCTGGGTAACTACAGCAGAGCTAGTAAGGGAGACTGCTAGGAAGGTGCTCGGTGTGACATCTGGACAGAGGAAGGACGACAAGAAGACATGGTGGTGGATTGAGGAAGTACAGGAGAGTATACAGAGGAAGAGGCTGGTGAAGAATAAGTGGGATTGTCAAAGAGATGAAGAAAGTAGACATGAGTATAAGGAGATGAGGCGCATGGCAAAAAGAGAGGTGGCGAAGGCTAAGGATAAGGCATATAGAGAGTTGTATGAGAGATTGGACACTAAAGAGGGAGAAAAGGACTGATTGGCTAGACAGAGGGACAGAGCTGGGAAAGATGTGCAGCAGGTAAGGGTGATAAAGGACAGTGGGGGGAATGTACTCACAAGTGAGGAGAGTGTGTTGAGTAGATGGAAAGAGTACTTTGAAGGGCTGATGAATGAAGAGAATGAGAGAGAGAGAGAAGGTTGGATGATGTGGGGATAGTGAATCAGGAAGTGAAGCAGATTAGCAAGGAGAAAGTAAGGACAGCTATGAAGAGGATGAAGAATGGAAAGGCTGTTGGCCCAGATGACATACCAGTGGAAGCATGGAGGTGCTTAGGAGAAATGTCAGTGGAATTATTAACCAGATTGTTTAATGAAATTTTGGAAAGTCAGAGGATGCCTGAGGAGTGGAAAAAAAGTGTTTTGGTACCTATCTTTAAGAATAAGGGTGATGTGCAGAGCTGCAGTAATTACAGCGGGATAAAACTGATCAGTCACAGCTTGAAGTTATGGGAAAGAGTAGTGGAAGCTCGGTTAAGAAGGGAGGTGATGATTAGTGATCAGCAGAATGGTTTCATGCCAGGAAAGAGCACTACAGATGCAATATTTGCTCTGAGAGTGTTGTTGGAGAAATACAGAGAAGGTCAGAAGGAGTTGCATTGTGTCTTTGTGGACTTAGAGAAAGCATATGACAGGGTGCCTAGAGAGGAGTTGTGGTATTGTATGAGGAAGTAGGGAGTGGCAGAGAAGTATGTAAGAGTAGTACAAAATATGTACAAGGGTAGTGTGACATTGGTGAGGTCTGCGGTGGGAGTGACAGATACATTTAAGGTGGAGGTGGGATTACATCAAGGATCAGCTCTGAGCCCTTTCTTATTTGCAGTGGTGATGGACAGGCTGACAGATGAGATTAGACAGGAGGACCTGTGGACTATGATGTTTGCAGATGATGTTGTGATATGTAGTGAGAGTAGGGACCAGGTTGAGGGGACCCTGGAGAGGTGGAGATATGCTTTAGAGAGGAGAGGAATGAAGGTCAGCAGGGCTAAAACAGAATATATGTGTGTAAATGAGAGGGAGGGTAGAGGAATGGTGAGGATGCAGGTAGTAGAGTTGGTAAAGGTGGATGAGTTTAAGTACTTGGGATCAACAGTTCAGCGTAATGGTGAGTGTGGAAGAGAGGTGAAGAAGAGAGTACAGGCAGGGTGGAATGGGTGGAGAAGAGTGTCAGGAGTGATTTGTGACAGACGGGTACCAATAAGAGTGAAAGGGAAGGTCTACAAGAGGGTAGTGAGACCAGCTATGTTATATGGGTTGGAGACAGTAGCATTGTCAAAAAGGCAGGAGTCAGAGCTGGATGTGGCAGAGTTAAAGATGTTAAGATTTGCACTGGGTGTGACTAGGATGGACAGGATTAGGAATCAGTATATTAGAGGGTCAGCTCAGGTTGGACAGTTTGGAGACAAAGCAAGAGAGGCGAGATTGCGTTGGTTTGGACATGTGCTGAGGATGGATGCTGGGTATATTGGGAAAAGGATGCTAAGGATGGAGCTGCCAGGTAAGAGGAAAAGAGGAAGGCCTAAGATGAGGTTTATGGATGTGGTGTGAGAGGTTGGTGTGAAAGAGCATGATGCAGAGGACAGGAAGAAATGGAAACAGATGATCCACTGTGGTGAACCCCTAACGGGAACAGCTGAAAGAAGATGATGATTCAATTTATAACGATGTTCAGTCTTTCTAATCAGTTTCAAATACTGTACATGCAACCCCCTTATTTTAGACATGTGCGCCATTCTTCATTCCCTTACTGAAACCATTTTTTGGTACAAATGCCAACAACAATCAAATAATCACCTCTTCTTTTTTGCATCCCACTGCACTTGTCTCTACCTCCAGCACCAATGCTTCTCACTTCCAAGTTAGAATTTAACCAGATATCTCTGCCCAACCTTTAGTCACTTATCTTCATCTCTCTTCTGTCTTTCTGTACACCCAAAACATACATAGCATCCCAGAATCCTCAGCGCCACATCTCCAACAGTTCACTTTTATATTTCCTTTGTCCTGTATTACCTTATTAGATGTTTTGCACCACAAGTGTAAGATCCTCACCTGCTGATCTCAGACATACGGCTATTTCATAACGTGATGAGTATTTTCTGTATGTGATTCCACTCATGTTGTGACCCTTATTTTCCCGTATGTGATTTCACTCATGTTGTGACCCTTTTGCTTTAGTAGCTTCCTTTCCAGACCTTCTCTTATATGCCCCTACTTTTTAGCACTCCAGTATTGCATGTTATCCTTGCAAATTAAACTCCCGCTTCCCTTTTTAATCCTACTCCATTCATTCCACAAAGTTAAAATGTGTTGGTTTCCAATCTGAAAGCACCTTTGTAATATTTGATAAAGAATAACTCTCCCTTCTTGCCCATTGTCATACATATTTGAGGTGCCTAGCTCTCTTATGTGTTTCAAACCACATATGCCTATTTCTTCCTAGTTTGCTTGCTGTTGGCTGGAGACATTGTCCTAGACCTCTAACCAGTCCCAAATTATTGTTATATATTTTGTTTTCCTGTCATGTCTCCAAATTGCTTAAAACCTGCCTCCCAACTTTCTCTGAGTGTTTGCCATAGTGTTTCTTTATAAAGTGTCATAACCCCTCCCCCAAAGTACCTTTATCCTCTTAGTGCAGCCTGACCCATTGCAGCAAACTGAATGCTATGACCTGTAATCCCCATCCTCCTTCTTAAGGTGATGTTAGCAGCTTCTGCCTTGGAATTCTGCGTTGCCTACACTCAGTATCGTAGTAAACTCAGTATCTTAACCAGTAAGGGGTAGTAAAACGCCATTGGAATATGCCTTACCATGCAAATAGTATGAGAACGAATCATAATCTAAATAGTCTTTATTTTTTTTGCCTGACATAATAAATATTCTACCAACCTCTTTCTGTAAAAGTTTACTTATTTTTATACAAGTTTTATAAGTTTCTTAAGATTCCCCCTTCATAGTTGTAATCCATCTCCAGCTGAAGGTAGTTGGAAATTCTACCTTCTTTATGCCCTTGATTGCACCTCCACTTTTTCTCCCACTCTCATCAGTTCAGTTTTGTTACAAATCATTTCCAAACCCAATGCTTTAAAGGATTTATAAAATAAGTCTAGTACCAAGGGCAAAGGTTTATCTATATTTACCTCCATTAATATGCAGCTGTGAGCCTGTAGCTCAAACATGACCATGACATGCCAGTGCCACCTGTTTGCCTCTTTACAAAAACCTCATGTATTTGTTGAACCATCTCGTCACTAGCAGAAGAAGGCCTGGTGATACTGGGTACCCCTGTCTTGCTCCCCAAAGAATCTATCCTTGTTTGGAAAATCCCTAATGTATTGATTCATCAAAGGTGATGGTGTCATATAACATCTTGATACATTGATTAGACACATTTTCAAATGTTCTCCCTTGCAATACTTCAAATATAAAATCCCATCTCACATTATCAAATGATTTTCTAGTTCTCGAATAGGATGCAAGTCAATTGATGAAGTCAATTACCTTTTGACCATATTGTGGCATCATTTTTGGTGATGATTGAATACTGCTCAACACTAGGTTCCTACTTATCTCAGACACATATTCTAAGACCACCATAGTCCAAAGACGTACATGTCATGTCATTTACACCTACATGTTGAATGACCATATCATATGTGTATTTGTGGTACTGGCACTTGACTGCTTGTGTGATGTAATGTTAGGAATCCTGGCACCTGCAAGACAACTGATCATGACCCTGTCTTTACACAGCTTGGTGAGTGGTGCATCGGTTTGTCTCACTATAAAGTCATCTATGACAAGGATATTGATATGTGTGGTGGTTTGCCTTATGGGATTTTGGACTGAGTATGTGTGACTCACAGATGTATGGTTCATGGTGGGTACTGCCTGTGATGAGTGTTTGTGAGGTTGCTGAATGTACTGATTTGTAAGGTTGCTGAAGGTACTTGTTTTTTGAGCTACATTTAGGAGGTGCTGTGGTGTAGATAACTTCAGAGCCAGATCATGGTCAAATGGGGCCCTAGGCAAGGTAATAGACAAGGGCCCCTACTGTCAGCCATTCCAGTATCCCATTACATGGCTGTCTCTCCCCAGTTACTATACAACCTGTACAAACTGTACATACTTGTCACTGTGCACACCATTTTCTTTCTTTTACAATGGTTACAGAGATTTGGATTTAATTTACAAGTTTATATCAAATGTTAGAGCACAAACATTGATAGCCATTTGCTAAATAAAACAGTCTCACACTGAAAACAGACTTAGCATGAGCAACAGTATACTTCTTTTGCCTGGAAACTCATATTCATTGAAACTTGCACTCACTGGAAATTAATTTAGCCAGTGGCAGATTAAGTATACCTTGGGCCCCAGGCTATTTTCAGATTAAGCCCCAGCACATGCTTTTAGGACCATGCATAAATGTATACTTTGATTCACTTCCCTGATTCAGCAAATACAGCAATATTTGATAGAGTGTTTTAAATTTGTAGTTTTGAACATTTTTTTTAGTTAACAGTGAAATAAAATATATGAACCAATAATGAATAGGAATAGACTTCCTGTTCACATAAAACAGAGTTCCTCACTGACCCTATTCAAATGCAACCTAGATAATTGGATGGGAGACCACAAATTCACCTCTGGGGTAGCACCTATGTCACTCATGGACAGGTATAGCCATATATAGGCTTGTGAAGCATCTAGGGCCTTTAGCCTAGTAACCTCCTATGAACCCATTTCAGAACATTTCAACTATAAAAGGTCACTCAAATTCCTGTCATAATCCACAAATATCTGAACTCAGCAATTACAGCCTCTTTATTGATTGTGGATGCATCACGTCTGATTGTGATAAAAATGGCCACAGTAAAAGTATTCCAATTTGCTTTACACAAATGCAAACTAGTCCTGCAAAGACAGACTAATAACTAACTCAGCAGGTCAATCATTGTCATCCACAGACATTCTCACAAACCCAGCAAGTATGGCTACATTGTTGACTGCATCCTTTTCATATGCCTGTATGTAAAAAATTAATAATATTGACCAAAGTCGCATATTTCAAATTTGTTTCACATAAACACACAGTAGCTAAGGTATTCCAGTTTAATACACACACACACACACACACACACACACACACACACACACACACACACACACACACACACACTAGTCTTACAAAGTCAGAATAAAAACTGTTTAAAATGACCAGATAAGAACACAAGCTACTTTCAACCACAGAAAGCACCTCACCATCAGCTATAGACACTTTGCTGATTGTGTAAACTTCTTATTGTTATGAATAAATAAAGTTACATGGTGGTGCTGCAGTAGCATTGTTGCAGTTCGATTCTCAGCTAAGAGCATCTTCTGTGTGCAGACATACGTGAACGGGCGTACCTTCGTTTAAGGTTGTGCATCAGGGTTGGCAACTCGGCATGTAAAAATCTACTGCCAATCATTAGCGGACCGGAGTTCCGCTGTGGCGATCCCTAACCGAGAAAACAACACAATAACATATACTTTATTGCTTGCTTTGGATGAACTACATGAAAATATATAAAGACCACTAACATTATATCTTAAGACCCAGCTATATGCAGCACTGTTTAAATAGAAGAGTATTTGTGAAAGCATAAGAAACATTAACCATCTGATAACATGCAAGTCAATATTTACAATCTCTGAAGAAGTAAAAGTCATCTAAAGTCAACCTTACAAACTATTACTAATGCAAAGGTTGCTACTGACAAACAACTTTGCATTTCAGTGTATCATACACAAACAGGGTACCTGCTGCCCTTGAAGAATAAATTGACTATACTACATTTAACAATTGGTGTGCCATAAATTTTCCTTTAATGCAAGCAAAACAATTAAATACAATATAAATGCTTCAGATTTTATTCAACAACCCACAAGCCTGAAGTATTACTGCAAATAGCATGCCATTTTTTGAGGGGAGGAGTTACATGCTTGCAGGATACCTACATCTAATTTTGGACCTCCCTACGTCTTCGCTGTTGTTAAGAATAGCTACCCCTTCTGAAATTACTCAATGCAGGTCTGACCTACTTGGATGACTAATAATGCTGCATTGTAGCAGTATATATGTCCAGAGGCAATAGAGATGGATTGTGAACAAGTGGGTATCACTGAAATTTGGATTTAATTTAAAAATACATTTCAAATTTTACAAAAAAAAAAAACTGACATACATTTTTTAAACAAAACAAAACATTCTCACATTGAAAACAGTCATCACGAGAAACAATTGATATGAGAAACGATAAACCTTGCTTCCCTTGAAGCTCAGATTTAATGAAAATACATCTGGAAATGTATTAAACTACAATAGAAATGCTGTGATTCATACTCAAATAGCATATAGTGAAGTACTATTTACTGCCTAAATGAATGGTGCAGAGATTCAAAAGACAAATGTGCAACACATTTACTAACAGCCTGTGACAGCCCACTGCTCACAAGTAGACCTTTTCAGGAGCAGCCCAGGGACTGTTTTGTGTGAAGTAACTTAGCAGAATCACATGGGAGACAAATGAAGGTTGAGGAAATCAAACCATGCATTAAAAAAGCTGATCTTTAGCAGCTCATAGAATTATTCACATGCACCAAGTATTAGACAAACTTTTGTAGCCCAAACACAGTTTATTTCACACCTGAATGTCTGCAAAAAATCAAAGTTAAAATGTATTCATAGTTAAAATACTAACATTAAACATGTAGACTTCATGTTGTCCTTTATTCAAGCTAAATAATAAATACACTATCAACATTCAACAGAACAAGGACACCAAGTATCATATCTAAAGAACATGGCCCATATTTTTTACTATAATCAATTTCCTTCCTTCACCATAACAACAAATGACTGACATTAATTAACTGTAATCCTCAGTGATTTCCCATAAGGGAGTGTGACAGTCATTGTGGTGGATTAAGGCTCTTGTCTTTGGTACCTAAAGTACAGGGTTTAACTCCAACTACCTCTCATTAGATAGAATCTCTGACTGGGGCTTTTCACACACACCTAAGAGAAACAACAATTGAGTTACTGTGTTATTAGCGCATGATGTAATGACAGACACAGTATTTGGTTGGTTTCATTGGTGATATAAAGCAAGAAAATTTCTCCTCCAGTTTGAAGGAAATAAGCATCTGTACTGCCAGCTGCTACTCAAGAGTTCAAAAGCTCGCACAAAATCCTAGATGTTTCTCATTTGCTCTGCATACAAGAAAAATGTTTTTCCTGCTTAAAATTATTTTTTTAAATAATGGTATGTGGCCAGGTGGAGCCCCCCCCCCCACACACCTCCCCCAGACACCACTGGACCCTAGGCTGGATCTAGCCCTAGATAGGCTCTACTAAGAGTCTCAGCATATGTAAGCCTATGTGTTTAGTCTGAGGTGTTTGTGTTTGGTTTAGTGTGGTGTTATGTGGTGCAGACAACCTTGTCATTTACAATGGTTTCATATGAGAACTTTGCCTCTAATAACATTATAAAAGTAAATCTTTCACACACTGTGACAGGTTGTTTAAGTAGTAGGCAGTTGTCAGTAGATATGAGGCAATTGTTACATTGTCTTAGAATGCCCATTTAAAATAAGTTGGCTTCAGAGACAGTTGGAAAGTGCAGATTCAGGGATCCAGTTGCTTCCTATTGTGTGCTGGAGGGAGAACAGCACCTTTATGGTTAACTCATTACATCCTAGTGACATCTCCAAGTGCCATCTGCAGTTACCTTATACGGATACCTGTTGGTGTCAAATATTGCTTGTTCATATTTGCATCAATAATTCCAAAACTATGCTATGTACAAGGTTTTAAAACATTGAATCTTAAAGCTTACACGATGGCAAATTCAACTGCATTAATATTTGACCTCTGTCTAGTGGAGCTAAAGTCATTGTTGTTTTTATGATATTAATTTATATAGATATAATTTTCACATTTATCTAAATATATCAACAACCAAGTAACACAGACAGAACTCCTTAGGCTCATATGAAAGCTCTCAGCTAGAAGAATAAAATGCTGCTAACAGCATGTGAATAACTTGAGTGGTTACCGAGATATTGTAAGTTGTTTAGAAAATATCATAAACATAATAGTTACTGTGTTCGCTGTGATATATACAATTCAGTTTAAGACCTAGAACCTAAAGACCACTACCACTATAAAAATAATTTGTGCTGAAGGGTTTGCCATTTATACTTCTTTCATAATCCCTATTGTTCCAGAGATGTGAACATTTGTTTGAAATGTGAGGACATAATTCGATTCTGTCAAAAGGCTTAGGCTCTGCCCACTGGAAGTTACAGTGCAAACTTCTTTAGCTCCAGGACCCATTGAACAATAGCAAAACAACACAATTCAAAGTTCTACAAACAATTAAAGGCCTAGCAATGACTTGGTTCTTCCTCTACTCTATAGAGAAGTTTAAACCACAGCAATTCTAACTCAGATCTCAATACAAGCATATGTACTAAGAATACTAAATATGTGCTAATAAAGTGAATTTGTAAGAAAAGTCTCTATACACAAACACATTAATGGTCAGATTTTAAAAAAGATATGGATAAAAGGGTACAATAAGCAGCCAGGAAGATAAGAACAAGAAAGGTAACTTGAACTTTAGCAAGTCTAAGAGGAGGAAGCTTCCTGTTTGATTTACTAGTTCCCGGTAGTATAAGGTATAAGCAGATGAGATGAGGTGATACTGGCAGGAGTTTTCAGAGATAATTTATAGTAAGGAGGTCAACTCAAGAGTAATACTGATTAACTGAGTGGGCATTCAGTGTTATGGATCTATGGAAGGTTCCCTATTATATCAGCGAACGCTTAAAATAGCAAATGCTGCTTTATCGACTGTTTTAAATCAAAACTGCAAAATCCTGAAAACATGGTCCGTTTTCGGGACTTTGCCATTTCCTCCACTGTGGTGCGATCTTGGAGTTGGTATATTTAAGTAGGGTGGTGTGGGTGACACAGCCCCCTACATCGGGGGTTGTGTTTGGGTTTTTTGCTTTTTTTTTACGTTGCAACAATTTTTTTTCCCTGGAAAAAAATCACTGTTCCGTCTGTTCGGCATTTTGCTGCTTCAATTTTTAAGGGTTGATTATACAGCTTTCGTTATTTTAAGCATTCACTGTTATAATATAGACCCTCTATGGAATACAATGTAAGGGAAAAAGTACCAAAACAGCTTATACAACTGACACTTTTGCCCTTACTGACAATAGCTTTGAAGCAGAGATGGAGGAACTTTGGTACTGAAATTAACATAAGGATACTGGCTTTTATGTATTTATTTATTTATTTGACATTTGCTAACCGGGATAGTCCAACTAGGTCACAAGACCCATTTTCAGCAGAGGCCTGGGCAGAAATGCTCAACAGTTTTAGAAAATTACAAGACTTACAAGCAAACTACAATATATAACTATACAGTGAGTATGTTGCTAGTATAACTGTGACAAACTACAATATATAAGTATACAGTGAGTGCATTGCTAGTTTAACTGTGACAAACTACAATATATAAGTATGCAGTGAGTGTGTTACTAGTTTAACTGTGACAGACTACAGTATGTAAGTATACAGTGAATACATTGCTAGTGTAACTGTGACAGACTTCAATATATAAGTATACAGTGAGTACATTGCTAGTGTAACTGTGACAGACTACAATATATAAGTATACAGTGAGTACACTGCTAGTGTAACTGTGACAAACTACAATATATAAGTATACAGTGAGTAGATTGCTAGTTTAACTGTGATAACACTTTACACAAAACTTACTGTACAAGCAAAATTAGTAGACATAAGTATACAGTGAATATATTACCTATTTATCTTACACAAAATTATAAATTTGACAAGACTTACAAATTTGAGAAAACTTTTAACATGATACAGTGTCACTGCCTCGTTGATAGAATATTTGCACAATACCATTCTTCATGTTTGAATTGGAAGAATACTTGTGCTCTTTAGATTAGCTCATAAGGCGGTAGAAAGATGGGAGTACAATGGTAAATTTTTTCCAGTCTTGACAGTGATTAATGGTAGTGGACATGTTAACATAACTGAAGGAGGTATAGGAGGGCAGATTGTGTATTATCCTGGGGTTGTGCATGCGCATAGCCATGATTAGGTGTTCTTTTAGGAAGGTTTTAAAGAGAGGTAGGTTAGGAGTTAGCCTAATGTTGGGAGGGAGGGTGTTCCATGATTTAGCAATAGAGTGTGGGTATAGAGATTTTCATGGGTTTCTAGAAAATTTGTACATTTCAATGATGTTTCCATCTTCAGATCTGAGGGGTCTGTTTGCTTTGTAATGCTGTATTAGGTCTTCTAGAGCTGGACAGGCTGTGGGCCTATAAAATAGGTTGTGTGTTGTAATTTGGTGTGTATATGAAAGATGTTGTATTAATTCTAACCAGTTTAATTCTTTGAGTGATGTACAGTGATGTGTATGGTAACTGGAGTTGGTTGTGAACTTTGCAACTTTGTTGTAACATTGGTCTAATTTAGTTTTGGTGGAGTTCTACAGGCTAGTTAGTATACAGCAACCGTAGAGAAGTGATGGGAGCAGGAAGGTTTTAGCGAGGGTAGTTTTGATTGTAGTGGTAAGGAATTGTCTGTTTCTATAGAGTATTCCTAGTTTTTATGGGGTTTTTGATATTGTTGTGAATATGAGGGCAAAGTTGAGTTTATCATCAATTATAACACCAAGTAGTTTAGTTTCTTGAATGATGTCTAAGATGGTATTGTTAGCTGCATAAATATTTAGTGACCTAAGTTGGGGGTGGTATTTTTGGGGTGGAATATCATGTTTGTTTTTTGGGGGGATTTAGAAAGAGTTGGGACTTTGTAAGCCATGATTCAATTGCTGATAAAGAATGTTGGGTTTTGATTAGCAGTTTAGGGAGGGTACAGGAGGTGCAGATTAAGGCTGATTCTTCTGTATACTGTATTAATGTTCCTGGGGAAAAGGAGGTGTATAAGTTATTGGTTAATATGTTACATAGTAAAGATCCTAAGACAGAGCCTTGTGGTAGTTCTGTAGGGTTTGGTAGGAAGGGGGATAGTTGGTTTGACCATTTAACTGCTTGTTTCCTATCATGGAGGTAACTTTGGAATCACTGGCGGGTGGAGGAACAACAGCCTAGGTTGGATAGTCTGTTAAGTAGTAAAGTGTGTGAAATGGTATATTGAATGCTTTTGAGAAGTCTAGGAATATTGCTGCTACTAGGGGTACTTTGTCTTTGGCTTTGTTAACGTTTTTTGTAAAGGATAGTGCTGTGGATGTGCTGTGATTTGGCCTGAAGTCATGTTGAGTTTCACAGAGCAGGTTGTTTTGGAGTAGATATTTCACAATTTCTTGATGAATACACCTTTCTGTGATTTTGGATAGGGTGGATAGTACTGATATTGGATGGAAATTAGACATTTCCGTGGATTGTCCTCCT
Organism: Protopterus annectens; assembly: GCF_019279795.1. Lineage (NCBI taxonomy): Eukaryota > Metazoa > Chordata > Ceratodontiformes > Protopteridae > Protopterus > Protopterus annectens. The sequence continues at coordinate 288,983,260 of NC_056740.1, forward strand.
TTATGAGTAGGTGTTATGTGAGATTGTTTCCATATTGTAGGGGCTGTTGCTTCAGTGTGTGACCTGTTTATTAGGATGCTGACTGGATATGCATTTGAGTCAGTAGTGAGTTTTAGGTATTGGGGTGGGAGATTGTCTGCTGATGTAGACAGGGTTTGGGCTTGAGTAGTAGTTTTTTTTTTATTTGAAAGGTGGGTAAGGGATGGAAAGTGAAAGTACTGTTGCAGCTATTTGTTGGTTAGTGTTATGGTCATAGGATTGATCTTTTGTGGTTGGTGATAAGGAATTGTTATTTGTGTATAGGTTTAGTTGTGAGTTACCTGCATTTGTAGAGGTAAGTAGGTATGCTATGGAGTTTATGAAATGTTTGCTAAATTCTTCAGCAATTTGTGTTGGGGGGCACAAAGTGGGGAGGTGGTCTTTGTTTGAGCCTGGGTTGAAGAAGGTAGTTATAGGGTGCCAAATTTTTGGGGGGCTGTATTTGTGTTGAAGCTGGAGATTGGAGTAGTATGATTGTTTACATTTATTGGTTATTCTATTGCATAATGTTTTATAAGCTTGGAGATTTTGTTGGGTTCTGCTTTGGTTCCAGTTGTTTCATGCTATATCTCTTTGTTTCATGAGGTCAATGCATGAATGTTACTCTTGGGGTTTTTGTTTTCTTTATTCTATTTTTATAGCGAGCAGACTATCAATTATTTTTAAGAAAGTAGTACTGAAGTATTGAACAGCATCATTTAGTGATATTAATTTTTGGGGTGACCAGTTTATTCCATTTAGTAGGTTGTTGAGTGTTTCTTAACTGAGTCTAGTGGTATTTTTAACTGTTTTTATGGTATGTTCTTTTGGGGGGTGGGTGGTTGCTCTGATGGCAAAGGTTAGAAGATGGTCGCTTAGTGAATTTGGTAGTGTACCTGAGGAGGAGAAATTGCTTGGGTGGGTTACAAGGATCCAATCAAGGGTAAAGTGGTTATTGAATTCTTTGCTGTACCTTGTAGGTTCAGTGATTAGTTGTTTATGTTTGTGTTTGAAGAGTTTACAGTGATGACTTCCGAGTTAATATTCGTATCTCCTAAGATTACAGTTTCTAGTTTGATATTTTCAGTTGTCCATGACAGTATGTCTTCTAGGATTGGTACATTGTTTCCTGGAGGAAGATAGACTGTTATGAGACAGGTGTTTTTAGAGTTGTTAAGATTTAGGGTATTTATTAGTACTTCAGCATTAAGAAATTTGGGTGGTTTGTGTAGGTAAGGAGTTATATTGAGTCTGGATAGATAGAGGAGTGCTATCCCTCCACCCTTCTTTTTTTAGTCTGTCTAGTCTAAAGATGGTGTAGTTAGGGAGTATAATTTCAGTATCTTTTATTCCAGAGTGTAGCCAGGTTTCTGTTAGGGCTAAGGTGTCTGGGTTGTATTGTTCTATCCAAGCATGCAGGGAAGTTATTTTATTGCATAAGCTTCTTAGGTTTTGAGTCAATAGGACTTGGCGTTAGATTGCACATTTGGTCCAGAATTTGGGTGTTTATCACCACTTTGTATTAATTTCAACATTAGGTAAGTTTGCAGTGGGTTGCACTTAGTTTTATGGTATGGATTTAGTATAGGAAGAAGGGGATTGGTGGTATTTTGGGTTTTTATTTTGCTGTTGGGGTTGTAGGGGAAATGATAGTAATATAGTTGCTGGCAGATATATGAGTAATGCTTTAGATGTTGGGCTATGTTGGTGGAGCATGTAGTAATGTAGATGAGTATGGCTGCTTTATTTGTAAGTGATGTGGCTAAGTAGAATTAATATTATGAATAAAATGGAGAATATTAGTAGTATCTTACGTGGGGTGTTGGTGGGTGGGGTTTATTGGAATATAGAATGAGTCTAATTGTGGTGTTTGGCAAGTGGATATTTTAGAGATATGTTGTTATTTTGGTGGGAAGTAGTGTGATTTGTTGCTAGATGAATGTAGATGGGGTCTGTATAACAATAAATGTATGGATACCTGGAGTGGGTGGGAATGGGGGTAGGGTAGGGGAGCGGAGTGAGCCTGAGCGAAGTAAGGGTGAACAGAGCGGGTCCAACCTGGACCATCTTTGAAGCCGTCTTCAAAAACAATCAGTAATGTATTAAAACCAGGGAAAAAGCAAAAGGATATGTTATTTAAAAGTAGGGTTTTAAAATGGAGTGGAAAAGTGTATTGCTGCTCTGTCTTGGAAATTAATTCCTGTAATTTGTTTAATCTACCTTACTTCTCCTTGTCTATGTTGGTCATTATTCACCTATTCCTACATTCCACTGCCATAGCATGCAGCCTCAGTGCAGGTTTTCACCGCCTCTCACCATAAAACATGGAGAACATTTTTCCCATTGGCATTTTTAGATATTATTGGATATACAGTATCTCATTCTTTAATTTTTCTTGTTGTTCATTTGTTCTCCACTTGTACCAAGTACATCTCCATGAGCCTGAAATATCCTACATTTTGTCTACTGCTATTGATGAAAAAAACAGGGCATGGTCTGAAATACATCTAATATTGCTGTTTCTATCACTGTACCCAGTTCTTTCCTACTAAAAAAAATATCTAATCTATTGTTCTGGGCACTCTCTACCCTCAGTAAAGTAAATGCTACATTTTCCCCATTCTTGATCCTCTGTATGTGTATTAGACCACATTCATTCATTTTTCCCTTTAGCCAGTCCTAAACCCTAACACTGTGCTCCTTTCTACCATGTAACTTGTCCAGTTCAGGTCTCAGTGTAATGTTGAAGTGCCCCCTCACTACCTGTATATCTGCCTCCACTGTCTCTTTCCGGATTTTTAAAACATTTGTGTGAGAATATCAGTTTATCGGTATTAGAAGCATAGATGTTACCTGTCACAGTTATACTATTTTGAAGTGTACCTCTTCATATAATCCACCTTCCTGTTCTACGTATTCTGCAGGATTCAGATTTGAGTTTTAAACTCCTATGAAACAACACTGCCACTCCTCTTTTTCCTCTTCCATTTGTATGATCTATCACCATACAAAGGAATTCTTGTCCCTGCAGTGCATCTGCTTCCCTAATCCTAAAATTGAATCTCCTAGACAAGTGCTTTCATGTGTTTTAACTTCTGAAAAACCCATTTGCTCTTTATAGGATGAGAAATTGGCCTTCTGAGTATCTGTACACCAGGAAAGTAAGAACTACATTGCACTTCTTGTTTGACATCTACTTCTCTGAGGTACAGACCAACACTAAGGGACTCTGGCTAACAAAGTCCGCAGATGACTGCAAACTGGGAGTCATTATTAAATCAACAAATGATGTGGATACTCTACAAAAGGGCCTTACAGAAACAGATGCTTTGTGCCAGAGCCATGGGCTCAAGCTCAATGCCAAGAAATGTATAGTTATCCCCTTTGGAAAAAAACATGTACCCATGAATTACCACATAGGTGGCAGTACACTAAACACCAAAAGTGTGATAAGAGACTTAGGGACACAGGTGGACAGTGGTCTCACCTTCAATAACCACATCACCACAACAGTCAGGAAATCCTTCTATGTGGCACACCTCATCTCTAAGGGCTTTTCATCCAGAAAAAAGGAGGTCATTGTCCCACTGTACTCATCCCTCATTAGACCCATTATAGAACATGATGCCCCATTTGGTATGTACCTCTCAAGACATCTGCAACAACTGGAAAGGCCGCAGAAATACCTCACTAAAAGAATCACAGGCTTAAAGCATATGCCCTATGCTGACCGCCTTAAAAAACTCCAGCTATACTCTGTGGCATATCGTCTACTCAGAGGCAATCTCTACTTAACATACAAGGCCATGTCAAATCCAGAGCTGTTGGACATGCTACACTTAAAGAAATCCCAATCCCTCAGAGCCACACACTCCAGGGATCTAAACCTTGTCATCACAATAAACAAAACATGCTGGAGGGATAGGTTCCTGACCCAGAGACTCCCCAGACTCTGGAATAGACTGCCCATACATGTCAAGCAGAATGCCTCTTTGGCCCTCTTCAAAAGGAACCTTGACGATTGGATGGGAGAAAGGAAATTCACCCCAGGGATCACATCAGTCACCCTGCTAGACAGGGGTCCAGGGAAGTAAATAGTGTGGGAAGAAATAGCCAGGGAATCGTTATGGCTAGGCTTGTATAGGCCCTAGGGCCAATAGCCTAGTACCAACCTATGAACCTACGAACCTATAAACATCCTACTATGTTCCAAAATATAAAATGAGTGCATGCTACCTGTTTGCTGTATTCAGTTGCGTTTACTTCCATTGACTGGCCTACATCTAGTTCCCTCTCCCCCATCTAAATCTACATGAACTGACTCCTGGATTGGAACAGAACTCCTTTTTCCATTATGTAAGCCTATGCCCAATAAAGGTCATCTCATTTTACTTGTTTTACAGTGGGAGTAAAGAGAGAAAAGACAAACTTATTTCATTTCTTCCTCCCTACCAACTAATCAATATATCTAAAATCAGTCCCCCTCTGTGAAAACAGTTCTCCAGTATAAAAGTCACTTTACACAATGTCTTCACCTTCTTTCTTTAAGTTTGTCTCCATCTTTTTGTGGATCAATGTATCATGGCACATTTTAAATTGTTTTACTATGAGAAACATTTGGTGTTGGCCATATTTAGCTTCTATATATCTAAAACAGTCTATTTAGCACATCAAAACAAACTATAGCTGCTGTAAGGTACATACTTAAAATTAACTTACAGCATGTGGATATACCACATACCTCACAATCTATAAAGCATATACACAATTGTTTTGCATTTCTCATAACCATCTAGACTTGAGATATTTACTGCTAGAAAGCACTTAATACTTCAAATGAATGAAGACAAATGCTGCACTCTTCCCATTAGCAGAGACATACCTGATACAGACAACAAAACATGTTTATCACTTGGCTGCAAAATCAAAACCCACAGGCCATAGATTCTTCAGAATAATCCCATCTTCTTGCCTGAATGACAACAAGGAGTATACATATTCAGCAGAATATTGTGCACTTTGCCATCCCGCATACATTGTGCACCATTATTTGATCCACTGGGTCAAGTTACAAAACATTAGAAAACAGAAATGAGTACCCTTTGTATGCACTAAAATATTACTGAAATGGACATTTTCAATTTTCATAAATCATTTAACCCAGAACAAATCCACAACTCATTACTTGAAGAGGAAAGCTTGTTTTCTAGGACATCTGATTTTTGCACAGTGAGAATCCTAAAATATTATAAGTACTGCTTTACAGGTGCAAGACTGAGAGAAAGCTAAACAGAAAAGACAATACCTTTATTTATCTGAAGATTGCAAAACATATTCTCATTAAGGCCTTCATTCCTGCCTCCCACAGACTGTCTCTCTTACCTTTGACCCATAGAATGGCCATCCCCCAGCATTTCCTTAGTATGTCTTTAATTTTTTCCAACACTCTGAGGAAATGGTACCATTTTACACAAAATTTCAACTGACTTTGGCATTTTCTGCAAAAAAAAAAAAAGGAATATTCTTATACATCAAGTAACTACAATATTAAAATATTAAAAACAATGCCATTTTAAGTTTTTTCAGGTACGTCTTACCCTGATACTTAACCAGTATAAAAACTCTATGAGTTCATGGTATATGTCTCACATTATACTGTCCGACATGCTTTTGTTGCTATTTACTACTTTGTAATTCATTAGTTGAAACATAGTCCATTGGAGTGCATGAAGAGTTAGCACATCAATCTGTATGTCTGCACTTACTTTAAAAATCCCGCACCTTCCACTTCAAAAGTGTGGTGTCCTCTCCGGAAAATGGGCATCCAGCACTGTGATCCAGCTTTTGGCGACCACCCTTGGTGTGCATGATTCTGATCACCTTTCATCCTTCCACTGGTGCCAGTGCAGAGCAAATAGTTGGATGACACAGTATTAAACTTGGGTGGTTTCCAACAGTTGGTGCCAGTGCAGAACAAATACTGGGATGACACAGTGCTAAACTTGGGTGGTCTCCAACAGCTGGTGCTAGTGCAGAGCAGATAGTGAAATTATTTATTTATGTATTTGTTTAATTATTTATTTGACATTTGTTGACCGGGTTGGTCCATCTGGGATAAGGCCTTTTTTCAGTGGAGACAAGGGAGAAAAGCTCCACAATTACAAAATATATATAAAGTACAAAACTTGGGTGGTCTCCAACAGCTGGATCACATTGTTGCATCTCTACTACCATTTTATTATTACTAGGAGAGGTGCCTGTCACATTCAGAGATATCTGAGTTCCTTGCTGTTTTATATTATTTTCTTCTCTCATCTCTTGCATATCTGGGCTGATATTCCATTGTATGGTCTAACATATATATATATATATATATATATATATATATATATATATATATATATATATATATATATATATATATATATATATATATTTTCCTCACTGTTCATATGAAACCTTTCCTATTCCTCTGGACTTGTTTGCCTCCCACTACATTTCCTTGTATGTTATACAATGTTTGAACCTTTTCCATGAGGTTTTGTTTCTTTTTTCCTTTTCTTCTTTACAAGACTGACATGCATCTGTCTTTATATCTCCTTATCTTATCCCAAGCTTTTACCATTGGTGTACCTGGGTAAACGAGTTTCACAGGGAAACCTAGTTCAGTTAACTTCTCTTTAGATGGTCCACTTCTTTGCAACATTGTTTTAAGTTTGTAGAAAATTCCTTCGCACATTTAATGCAACTTTGTTGCTAGAGAAGACCTTTGTTTTTCTTGCCATGTTGAATAATCTAGTTCTGTGTAGGAAAGGAATGGAGAGGTGTAAATCTATTATACGCTGAAAAAATAAAGTTTGGTGGCAGCCTCAGCCTCTGTCTGACCATATGTTTCACAAAACCTATCATTTCTTGAGTATTTTCACTATCTGGAATTCCAACTTGTTCATTACATTTCCAGCTTCTGTTTTCTAAATCAGATATCTTGAGCTGCAGCATATACACTTTCCTCTCTGGCACCTGTCATTTATCTGATTCTTCATTTATTTCCTTTTTCCATTACTTATTCTCTTCCGCAGTGGCAACAGTCTGACTGCATACTGTTAAGTGCATACTGAATATGCAGTATAGTAGAATGGTAGGCCTCCATGTTGTGTACAATCACAGAAAGATGTTAAAACAGCAATATTAGCTCATCTTCAGAATTATCCTTCTTAAACTAAGTAACATACTTTAAATATAAATAGATCCTGCTGGAGAGATAGGTATGTATCCCAGAGTCTACCATGTCTATAGAACAAGCTCCCCATCCATGTGAAGCAGAGCTCCTCCCTCACCCAGTTCAAGTGCAACTCGGACAATTATATGGGAAACCAGAAATTCATCCTTGGTTTGGCACCTTTGTCTCTAAAGGACACAAGTAACCTTTAAATGGTTCATCTTCCAAACCCCTGCTTACACTTATCATGGGTGTCAGAGATTTGGGATGCATGGCAAGGCTTAAAACGGCCCTTGTGGTCATTAACCTAGTAAACACCTATGAAACCCATGGACCTACTTTCTGTGGTGCGATCTGGGAGTTGGTATATTTAAGTAGGGGGGTGTGGGTGGCACAGCCCCCTACATCGGAAGTTGTGTTTGGGTTTTTGCTTTTTTTTACGTTGCAACAATTTTTTTCCCTGGAAAAAAATCACTGTTCCGTGTGTTCGGCATTTTGCTGCTTCAATTTTTAAGGGTCGATTATACAGCTTTCGTTATTTTAAGCATTCACTGTTATAATATAGACCCTCTATGGAATACAATGTAAGGGAAAAAGTACCAAAACAGCTTATACAACTGATACTTTTGCCCTTACTGACAATAGCTTTGAAGCAGAGATGGAGGAACTTTGGTACTGAAATTAATATAAGGATACTGGCTTTTATGTATTTATTTATTTATTTGACATTTGTTAACCGGGATAGTCCGACTAGGTCACAAGACCCATTTTCAGCAGAGGCCTGGGGAGAAATAATCAACAGTTTTAGAAAATTACAAGACTTACAAGCAAACTACAATATATAACTATACAGTGAGTATGTTGCTAGTATAACTGTGACAAACTACAATATATAAGTGTACAGTGAGTGCATTGCTAGTTTAACTGTGACAAACTACAATATATAAGTATGCAGTGAGTGCATTACTAGTTTAACTGTGACAAACTACATTATGTAACTATACAGTGAGTACATTGCTAGTGTAACTGTGACAGACTACAATATATAAATATACAGTGAGTACATTGCTAGTGTAACTGTGACAAACTACAATATATAAGTATACAGTGAGTATATTGCTAGTTTAACTGTGATAACACTTTACACAAAACTTACTGTACAAGCAAAATTAGTAGACATAAGTATACAGTGAATATATTACATATTTATCTTACACAAAATTATAAATTTGACAAGACATACAAATTTGAGAAGACTTTTAACATGATACAGTGTCACTGCCTCATTGATAGAATATTTGCACAATACCATTCTTCATGTTTGAATTTTAAGAATACTTGTGCTCTTTAGATTAGTTCATAAGGTGGTAGAAAGATGGGAGTAGAATGGTACATTTTTTCCAGTCTTGACAGTGATTAATGGTAGTGGACATGTTAACATAATTGAAGGAGGTATAGGAGGGCAGATTGTGTATTATCCTGGGGTTGTGCATGTGCATAGCCATGATTAGGTGTTCTTTTAGGAAGGTTTTAAAAAGAGGTAGGCTAGGAGTTAGCCTAATGTTGGGAGGGAGGGTGTTCCATGATTTAGCAATAGAGTGTGGGTATAGAGATTTTCATGGGTTTCTAGAAAATTTGTACATTTCAATGAGATTTCCATCTTCAGATCTGAGGGTCTGTTTGCTTTGTAATGTTGTATTAGGTCTTCTAGAGCTGGACAGGCTGTGGGCCTATAAAATAGGTTGTGTGTTGTAATTCGGTGTGTATATGAAAGATGTTGCATTAATTCTTACCAGTTTAATTCTTTGAGTGATGTACAGTGACATGTATGGTAACTAGAGTTAGTTGTGAACTTTGCAACTTTGTTGTAACATTGGTCTAATTTAGTTTTGGTGGAGTTCTACAGGCTGGTTAGTATACAGCAACCGTAGAGAAGTGATGGGAGCAGGAAGGTTTTAGCGAGGTTAGTTTTAATGATAATGGTAAGGAATTGTCTGTTTCTATAGAGTATTCCTAGTTTTTATGGGGTTTTTGATATTTTTTTGAATATAAGGGCAAAGTTGAGTTTATCATCAATTATAACACCAAGTAGTTTAGTTTCTTGAATGATGTCTAAGATGGTATTGTTAGCTGCATAAATATTTAGTGACCTAGGTTGGGGGTGGTATTTTTGGGGTGGAATATCATAAGTTTGTTTTTTGGGGGGATTTAGAAAGAGTTGGGACTCTGTAAGCCATGATTCAATTGCTGATAAAGATTGTTGGGTTTTGATTAGCAGTTTAGGGAGGGTACAGGAGGTGCAGATTAAGGTTGATTCTTCTGCATACTGTATTAATGTTCCTGGGGAAAAGGAGGTGTATAAGGTATTGGTTAATATGTTAAATAGTAAAGATCTTAAGGCAGAGCCTTGTGGTAGTCCTGTAGGGTTTGGTAGGAAGGGGAAGAGTTGGTTTGACTGCTTGTTTCCTATCATGGAGGTAACTTTGTAATCACTGGCGGGTGGAGGAACAACAGCCTAGGTTGGATAGTCTGTTAAGTAGTAAAGTGTGTGAAATGGTATATTGAATGCTTTTGAGAAGTCTAAGAATATTGCTGCTACTAGGGGTACTTTGTCTTTGGCTTTGTTAACGTTTTTTGTAAAGGATAGTGCTGTGGATGTGCTGTGATTTGGCCTGAAGTGATGTTGAGTTTCACAGAGCAGGTTGTTTTGGAGTAGATATTTCACAATTTCTTGATGAATACACCTTTCTGTGATTTTGGATAGGGTGGATAGTACTGATATTGGATGGAAATTAGACATTTCCGGGGATTGTCCTCCTTTATGAGTAGGTGTTATGTGAGATTGTTTCCATATTGTAGGGGCTGTTGCTTCAGTGTGTGGCCTGTTTATTAGGATGCTGACTGGATATGCATTTGAGTCAGTGGTGAGTTTTAGGTATTGGGGTGGGAGATTGTCTGCTGATGTAGACAGGGTTTGGGCTTGAGTAGTAGTTTTTTTTTATTTGCAAGGTGGGTAAGAGATGGAAAGTTAAAGTACTGTTGCAGCTATTTTGTTGGTTAGTGGTATGGTCATAGGATTGATCTTTTGTGGTGGGTGATAAGGAATTGTTATTTGTGTATAGGTTTAGTTGTGAGTTACCTGCATTTGTAGAGGTAAGTAGGTATGCTATGGAGTTTATGAAATGTTTGTTAAATTCTTCAGCAAATTGTGTTGGGGGGCACAATGTGAGGGGGAGTGGTCTTTGTTTGAGCCTGGGTTGAAGAAGGTAGTTATAGAGTGCCAAATTTTTGGGGGGCTGTATTTGTGTTGAAGCTGGTGTTTGGAGTAGTATGATTGTTTACATTTGTTGGTTATTCTATTGCATAATGTTTTATAAGCTTGGAGATTTTGTTGGGTTCTGCTTTGGTTTCAGTTGTTTCATGCTATATCTCTTTGTTTCATGAGGTCAATGCAGTTGAATGTTACTCTTGGGGTTTTTGCTTTCTTTACTCTATTTTTATAGTGACCAGACTATCAATTATTTTTAAGAAAGTAGTACTGAAGTATTGAACAGCATCATTTAGTGATAGCAATTTTTGCGGTGACCAGTTTATTTCATTTAGTAGGTTGTTGAGTGTTTCTTAATTGAGTCTAGTGGTATTTCTGTTTTTATGGTATGTTCTTTTGGGAGGTGGGTGGTTGCTCTGATGGCAAAAGTTAGAAGATGGTTGCTTAGTGAATTTGGTAGTGTACCTGAGGAGGAGAAATTGCTTGGGTGGGATACAAGGATCCAATCAAGGGTAAAGTGGTTATTGAATTATTTGCTGTACCTTGTAGGTTCAGTGATTAGTTGTTTAAATCCATCGATCTTTATGTTTGTGTTTGAAGAGTTTACAGTGATGACTTCCCAGTTAATATTCGTATCTCCTAAGATTACAGTTTCTAGTTTGATATTTTCAGTTGTCCATGACAGTATGTCTTCTAGGATTGGTACATTGTTTCCTGGAGGAAGATAGACTATTATGAGACAGGTGTTTTTAGAGTTGTTAAGATTTAGGGTATTTATTAGTACTTCAGCATTAAGAAATTTGTGTGGTTTGTGTAGGTAAGGAGTTATATTGAGTCTGGATAGATACAGGAGTGCTATCCCTCCACCCTTCTTTTTTTAGACTGTCTAGTCTAAAGATGGTGTAGTTAGGGAGTATAATTTCAGTATCTTTTATTCCAGAGTGTAGCCAGGTTTCTGTTAGGGCTAAGGTGTCTGGGTTGTATTGTTCTATCCAAGCATGTAGGGAAGTTATTTTATTGCATAAGCTTCTTAGGTTTTGAGTCAATAGGACTTGGAGTTAGATTATACATTTGGTCCAGAATTTGAGTGTATATCACCACTTTGTATTAATTTCAACATTAGGTAAGTTTGCAGTGGGTTGCACTTAGTTTCATGGTATGGATTTAGTATAGGAAGAAGGGGGTTGGTGGTATTTTGGGGTTTTATTTTGCTGTTGGGGTTGTTGGGGAAATTATAGTAATATAGTTGCTGGCAGATATATGAGTTATGCTTTAGATGTTGGGATATGTTGGTGGAGGATGTGGTAATGTAGATGAGTATGGCTGCTTTATTTGTAAGTCATGTGGCTAAGTAGAATTAATATTATGAATAAAATGGAGAATATTATTAGTATCTTACGTGGGGTGTTGGTGGGTGGGGTTTATTGGAGTATAGAATGAGTCTAATTGTGGTGTTTGGTAAGTGAATATTTTAGAGATATGTTGTTATTTTGGTGGGAAGTAGTGTGATTTGTTGCTAGATGAATGTAGATGGGGTCTGTATAGTAATAAATGTATGGATACCTGGAGTGGGTGGGAATGGGGGTAGGGTAGGGGAGTGGAGTGAGCCTGAGCGAAGTAAGGGTGAACAGAGTGGGTCCAACCTGGACCATATTTGAAGCCGTCTTCAAAAACAATCAGTAATGTATTAAAACCAGGGAAAAAGCAAAAGGATATGTTATTTAAAAGTAGGGTTTTAAAATGGAGTGGAATGCCTTTAACAGTGAAATATAACTTAGATGGAGTGGCATAGGTGGCAGTACACTAAACACCTAAAGTGTGATAAGAGACTTAGGGACACAGGTGGACAGTGGTCTCACCTTCAATAAGCACATCACCACAACAGTCAGGAAATCCTTCTATGTGGCACACCTCATCACTAAGGCTTTTCATCCAGAAAAAAGGAGGTCATTGTCCCACTGTACTCATCCCTCATTAGACCCATTATAGAACACAGAGCCCCATTTAGTATGTACCTCTCAAGACATCTGCAACAACTGGAAAGGCCGCAGAAATACCTCACTAAAAGAATCACAGGCCTAAAGCAGATGCCCTATGCTGATCGCCTTAAAAAACTCCAGTATACTCTGTCGCATATCGTCTACTCAGAGGCAATCTCTACTTAACATACAAGGCCATGTCAAACCCAGAGCTGTTGGACATGCTACACTTAAAGAAATCCCAATCCCTCAGAGCCACATGCTCCAGGGATCTAAACCTTGTCATCACAATAAACAAAACGTGCTGGAGGGATACTGACCCAGAGACTCCCCAGACTCTGGAATAGACTGCCCATACATGTCAAGCAGAGTGCCTCTTTGGCCCTCTTCAAAAGGAACCTTGACGATTGGATGGGAGAAAGGAAATTCACCCCAGGGATCACATCAGTCACCCTGCTAGACAGGCGTCCAGGGAAATAAATAGTGTGGGAAGAAATAGCCAGGGAATCGTTATGGCTAGGCTTGTATAGGCCCTAGGGCCAATAGCCTAGTACCAACCTATGAACCTACGAACCTATAAACATCCTACTATGTTCCAAAATATAAAATGAGTGCATGCTACCTGTTTGCTGTATTCAGTTGCGTTTACTTCCATTGACTGGCCTACATCTAGTTCCCTCTCCCCCATCTAAATCTACATGAACTGACTCCTGGATTGGAACAGAACTCCTTTTTCCATTATGTAAGCCTATGCCAAATAAGGGTCATCTCATTTTACTTGTTTTACAGTGGGAGTAAAGAGAGAAAAGACAAACTTATTTCATTTCTTCCTCCCTACCAACTAATTAATATATCTAAAATCAGTCCCCCTCTGTGAAAAGAGTTCTCCAGTATAAAAGTCACTTTACATGATGTCTTCACCTTCTTTCTTTAAGTTTGTCTCCATCTTTTTGTGGATCAATGTATGGCACATTTTAAATTGTTTTACTATGAGAAACATTTGGTGTTGGACATATTTAGCTTCTACATATCTAAAACAGTCTATTTAGCACATCAAAACAAACTATAGCTGCTGTAAGGTACATACTTAAAATTAACTTACAGCATGTGAATATACCACATACCTCACAATCTATAAAGCATATACACAATTGTTTTGCATTTCTCATAACCATCTAGACTTGAGATATTTACTGCTAGAAAGCACTTAATACTTCAAATGAATGAAGACAAATGCTGCACTCTTCCCATTAGCAGAGACATACCTGATACAGACAACAAAACATGTTTATCACTTGGCTGCAAAATCAAAACCCACAGGCCATAGATTCTTCAGAATAATCCCATCTTCTTGCCTGAATGACAACAAGGAGTATACATATTCAGCAGAATATTGTGCACTTTGCCATCCCGCATACATTGTGCACCATTATTTGATCCACTGGGCCAAGTTACAAAACATTAGAAAACAGAAATGAGTACCCTTTGTATGCACTAAAATATTACTGAAATGGACATTTTCAATTTTCATAAATTGTTTAACCCAGAATAAATGCACAACTCATTACTAAAGAGGAAAGCTTGTTTTCTAGGACATCTGATTTTTGCACAGTGAGAATCCTAAAATATTATAAGTACTGCTTTACAGGTGCATGACTGAGAGAAAGCTAAACAGAAAAGACAATACCTTTATTTATCTGAAGACTGCAAAACATATTCTCATTCAGGCCTTCATTCCTGCCTCCCACAGACTGTCTCTCTTACCTTTGACCCATAGAATGGCCATCCCCCAGTATTTCCTTAGTATGGCTTTAATTTTTTTCCAACACTCTGAGGAAATGGTACCATTTTACACAAAATTTCAACTGACTTTGGCATTTTCTGCAAAAAAAAAAAAAAAAGAATATTCTTATACATCAAGTAACTACAATATTAAAATATTAAAAACAATGCCATTTTAATTATTTTTCAGGTACGTCTTACCCTGATACTTAACCAGTATAAAAACTCTATGAGTTCATGGTATATGTCTCACATTATACTGTCCGACATGCTTTTGTTGCTATTTACTACTTTGTAATTCATTAGTTGAAACGTAGTCCATTGGAGTGCATGAAGAGTTAGCACATCAATCTGTATGTCTGCATTTACTTTAAAAATCCCGCACCTTCCACTTCAAAAGTGTGGTGTCCTCTCTGGAAAATGGGCATCCAGCACTGTGATCCAGCTTTTGGCGACCACCCTTGGTGTGCATGATTCTGATCACCTTTCATCCTTCCACTGGTGCCAGTGCAGAGCAAATAGTTGGATGACACAGTATTAAACTTGGGTGGTTTCCAACAGTTGGTGCCAGTGCAGAACAAATACTGGGATGACACAGTGCTAAACTTGGGTGGTCTCCAACAGCTGGTGCTAGTGCAGAGCAGATAGTGAAATTATTTATTTATGTATTTGTTTATTTATTTATTTATTTATTTATTTGACATTTGTTGACCGGGTTGGTCCATCTGGGATAAGGCCCTTTTTCAGTGGAGACCCAGGGAGAAAAGCTCCACAATTACAAAATATATACAAAGTACTAAACTTGGGTGGTCTCCAACAGCTGGATCACATTGCTGCATCTCTACTACCATTTTATTATTACTAGGAGAGGTGCCTGTCACATTCAGAGATATCTGAGTTCCTGGCTGTTTTATATTATTTTCTTATCTCATCTCTTGCATCTCTGGGCTGATATTCCATTGTATGATCTAATATATATATATATATATATATATATATATATATATATATATATATATATATATATATATATATATATATCTTTGTTATCTGCTACACTTGGAGATGTCTGAAGTTTTTCTGGGTGACTTCCTACTGTGTTGTCTTAAACTCTCCCCGGGATTCATGAAGCTTGCGCCAGGCGCAGGAGTAGCGTAGGCGGAATAACGCCAAATATGGCCGTCAAGCAATTCAGGTACAATCCAATATCACGTGCACTACCGGTGTATGCCAGAACTGCACAGCCCTCGGCATAGGTATGCTAATCACCCCATGCGCAGTGTCGCACCATGCAAATGAAGGCAGATAGTGATTCATAAAGTGGTGCAGGTGTAGCATAAGCCCACAGAAATGTAAACCAAAAAACACGGTTTACATTTTCCCAAACAGAACATTGGAGCTATGGAAGCAGACCAGACTCATGTATTGCAAAGTTAACATATGCCAATGGCTAAATACACAGCCAATGGCATAAGAAAATATGCATAACACCTAAAAAACAACATTCAATGTCATATCCACAGTAACGCACAGTACAACCACAGGGCATGTGTGTGCAAATTGGAACATAAAGAAAATATATAAAAATGTCATAAAATCGCAATGTAATACAAATCAGGTGTACACCATAATACACAATGGGAGGCATGGAACACCACAACCAAGGTGCAAGTGTTGCTAAGGGCCTGTGACAGTGTTCGGTGCAGTAACTATGAATTAGTAGTCAATGCCATGCAAATGAGGCAGATAATACTGAATCGCAAATGTCCCGCCGGATGAAGGTTGAACCATACGGTGCAGCGCTATAACACCGAGGAGAGACTCAGAGGAGATACATGACATCAGCAGAGGGGTGTGCCACCGTAGCAGTAAGCACATTGGAGCAATGCAAATTTGGCCTGGCCGTTGCTAAGCAAAGCTACAGGACAGGGGTGAGGAGGAAGGTATAGAATCATTTAGTTGAGAGCACACATGGTTCCCAAAAGCGCATGTGTACGGGGATGAAAACGTGCCCGAAACCCAGTAAGTGGATGCACGCGGTGCGAACAATAGCACAAACAGGAAGGTCAGGGGAAGAAAAGAAGGAAATGCCGAAGTAGGGTAATTGGTGTACTAATGAGCAATCAACACCAATCAACTCACAGCGGCCAGTCGACGGCAGCTGTCAAGTCTGCTCGCAGAAACCTGCAAAACAGGATAGGGGAGGCATTGGAATGCAAAGAAAGGAGGGGAGGCATTGGATTGCAAAGACAGGAGATCTGTCATAGCAGAGCAAAGCAAACCGACAGTAGACCAGCAATAGCACACATTACGCAAGATACGCCAGGTCTAGGAAAGTACAAATTAAAGCAGGCTGCTGTATGCATGCCAGAAAATGGTAGGTGGAATGTGCAGAAATGTAAAGGGAAGGTCAAGAGGTAATCCACGGCAGCCAAATGTAATTCAACACCAAAGGCACCACAATAGTAGTTCCAATAGTAAAACACATAAGATATCCTGTAGCTACGATCGTACATACACACCCTATGACATCATCGGTGTTTACAGCACAATAGTATAAAGTGTGAAAGTACCCTATACACACCTGTGAATTCTCAAACACTGCACCATAGGTGTAAACACACGGGGAACTTTTAAAATGTACATGTTGGGAGCTGCCATAGCTGTGATTCATCAGCATGTGTTAGAGACTGACGGTGTTGTGGAGGATGATGCCGACAACCACCGCAGGCCCCGGAGGAGGAGAAGAGTGTTCAGACCAAGGGTAACCTACCAGGGGCTACATGATCTGGAGATAGTAGAGTGTTACAGGGTGGACAGGGACATCTTACAGCAAATAGTGGAGCTGTGCCAGCCACGCCTGAGAACCAGAAATAACAGAGGGGAACCCATCCCAGTGGACACGAAGGTATGTGTAAGCATGCGAATACTAGCCACAGGTACCTTTCAAAGGCCAACTGGAGATATAATGGGGATCTCACAGGCATCAGCATCGAGGGTACTACACCAGTTCCTGGATGCCATGTTACCACATGCCAATGAGCATATATACTTCCCCCGAACTCAGGAGGAGTTGGCCAGCAATATCCACTTCCACCATGTGGCACACTACCCGGAGGTACTGGGTGCGATAGACTGCATGCACATACAAATCAAGTCACCACCCGGTGAGCATGGTAGGCGCTATATAAACCGCAAGGGATTCCACTCCATCAACTGCCAGGTCATGTGCAATGCCCAGGGCATTATCATGGATGTGTGTGCTGGCAGCCCTGGAAGCTACCATGACTCCCATATCTGGCATGCCTCACAACTGTATCAGGTATTTGTCAGGGGGGACATCCCTCATGGCCACCTTGTGGGGGATGCTGGCTATGCACTGGAGCCGTGGATGATGACTCCCATCAGAAATGCACACACACCCACGCAAGAACGCCATAATGAGGCACATGCACAAACCAGAATCATCATAGAGCATGTGTTTGGGATGCTGAAATCACGGTTCCAGTGCTTGGACACATCTGGTGGAGCCTTGCAGTACTCTCCAGGCATGTGTGCCCACATCGTCATAGTATGTGCCATGCTACATAATATGATCCTGTGGAAACAGCTGCAGCAGGGACAAAATGGTGAAGGCCCTCATAGCCCACCGCAGTTGCCAAGGCCATCACAGGCACAGAGGGATTCAGACCATGAACACACTGTGCCAGCCCCAGTAGGCAGATGGAGGCATGCCCAATATGCCTACACCTTGGCAAAGAGGGAACGTATAGCACATACTCTGACAGTGTAGGCCCCTACGGACTGACACACCTCTCCACCTGCACACACAGTAAAATGGATGGCACACAAGCACAACCACCTGTAAATTGTAATGTATAGGTGGCCCACTGTGTGAATCCTACATAGGCAGCCCTCAAATATTGTACACACAGCAGCTATTGGAACACGGAATGTCAACACCTGAACAGTACATGCGCCTATCAGCATATGGTGGTGCTGTGTGTATAGGTTCCCAGGTACATTGGTAGGTACACGGCCGATTGTCAGAGGCCATACACCAAACGGGGCAAACAGTGCCCACTGTCACCACAACATCGAGTAACCAACTGTCTTGTAGAGGAGCAGAGGCAATCGTGGGAGCACATGTGTGTAAGCACTGTTCTGCACACACTCAGCACGGAGTCCCTGCTGCATTAGGGCTCCACATAATATAATCATGGATGTTGTGTCAAGGCATGGGGTGTACCCATGACAGGTATTCGTCACCACAGCATGCTCCACCCACGGTCGTTTGAAGGTGTAGCACAGTATCGTATGTGGCTCACTGAGATATACATACCCAATGCCGGAGCACATCCAGTAAACATCACATGGACATACCATTAACTGGGCTCATCAATATGTAAACTAACTGAGTTACCCATGTGAGTGCAGTATGGAGTAACAGCCGTAGTATACTCCACGTACAAAACGACATAACACTTGTACAAATCCCAGATGGCCATATGTTAAATGCAGTGACCATCATGCATGTTCCCGATCCTACGTCCTGCAAGGGATGTAACGTAATCCCGAAGGCACGATTAATGCATGTCGGATGCAGGTCATCAGATCATGTTTAGCATACGTTACCAGGAATATGCATTGCCCACTGCTGGTAAGCGACGTTTAAATATGACTATATGGATATGCGCGAAACAGGGATAAGCTACTCCGAATATCGCGCATATCATGGTCAATGATGTCCAGAACAGGTGAAACCAGCATTATTTACTCCTGTACTAATAGTGCCTGATCTGAAGGGTAAAATGACCACTGCAAGGTGTAGAACACGCAATCATGTATAGAATCACCTAACACTATTGCTAGGCAAGATGTACCTATGGTAGGGTTGCCACCTCTTCAAATGACTAATATGGGACATACGTCAGATGTCTGCAGGCCGACACATACACCCGGCCAGTACGAAAAGCAGAACTGCACTGTTTTGCCTAGATAAAAGCTCATTCTTGTAATGTTTACTTACTTATTCTGTTTGTTGGTTCAGATACAGAATAACTGTTTTATGCGATTATTACATAAACTATAGGAAATAAGTATGTTCTAAAATCACAGGACATTTGCCATGTTTACAAATATTTTGCAGGACACAACTGCCCAAAGAGGGACTGTCCCTCACAGAGTGGGACAGCTGGCAACCCTAACCTACGGCAGGTGTGTAATGTGACAGGTACAGACACAAACGTGCGGAGTCCAGGAAGCAGTATACACCAACAAGTACACAATGAAAGGTGTAGCTTGCCTGTCACTTTCCCCATCAGACATATATATATATATATATATATATATATATATATATATATATATATATATATATATATATATATACACATATATACATATATATAATACAGACAGAAAGGGTGATAGAGTGATATATGTTGATATATATGGATTCAGCGATATCTGCAAATATATATAGATAGGTCAACGACATTCTTAACACCTTGGAGGTACAAATAATTAGGATACCACCGACTATGGAATGTGTAACATACCAACATGCGTAACCACAAGGCTGAAAGACCGAAAGAACACAGTCCCAGAACAGTACAACCGCGAGTAATAATATGATGATATGAATGGATAATTAGTTACCGCTGCCGGTGTTGCGGTCCATGTAGGTACTGTGTTCAACTGTGTTTGTAAGTGCCGTAGTCTGTGTATGTGTCTGTTGAGGGTGCAGTGTGCATCCCCGCGTGACTGTAATGTGTGTGTGTGTGTCCGCATCATGTGTCTGTTAGTGCCAACTCGGAGGTAGATCATTACGGTAGGTGTGGGTATAGCTAGCCGTAGGCATACGGTCACCACCTGTCCCACATTAGGAGGGACAGCCCTTCCCTGGGCAGGTGTGTCCTGACATAAAGTATTACAAAGGGCAAATGTCCGAGATCGTAGGACATTAATATGTCCCATATATAATGTAATAGTTGCATTAAATAGTTATGCCTGTATGTAAGAAACGTGAATGTTACATGCAATATGATAAGTAGCCAAAGTCCCACAACAATAGGTATGTATTGAGGATAAAAGTATGTGCTATCCTGTGTACTGACCGTGGCTATGTGTTGGGCTGTAAACACCGCTGCGTGTCCCGGAAGTGTCCAACAATGGCCATATGAAAAGGTGGCAACCCATGGCAAAGAGGTTCTGTTACCAACACAACTGCAATGACTGCAAATATCTGGGACAGAAATACACGGGATAGCTGTCATGTAGACATATCCCTTTACATATCGCTGCAATTCCGGAGGTATGGAAGTATCAACCTCGCCTGCATACTATATAGAAACCAATTAACAACGGCCCAATGTACAATCCCATAACATAAGTCTACTAACTGATAGCTCTTTAATTAGGGACGGAGCCCACACACATATATATGGAATATGTAGAAATGCAAGCCCCACAAACCTGTATATGCTAAGTACACCCACCGACATCCCCCACACTAAAAACTACATCAATACAGACTGTAATAACAGCACAAACATCCAGTCAGTCAATTACAACTGCAGAACCATCAACATACCTTGTCAGAGACACAATTAAAGGCGCAATGCAAAATTGCAGCCGTTGTATAATGGAACAAACAGCGATGTTACAGGTTTTGTTTGCAATAGTCCGTTAACAGACGTTGGGATGACAGATACACCCACATGTTGAACCACATACTCTAGCTGTCACACACAATCCACGGGGGACATGAATCCAAAGTATACTTGTCTCTATGCATAGCAGTTGCAATTACATATAACAAAACACAATACAGGCCGTCTCCCCGAAGGTAGGGCAAATGGGCAATGCCCAAGTGGAGAAGTCAATTATACCCCACTGTTGCCGCGTAATTGATGAATGGAGTAGCTGCACAGCTGATATGCAAGTAATTAGTCACTCAGAAACACCAATAGGCGGCAGGAAACCACATGTTACAGGTATCGACGTATATAAGGAAGACTTGCCAGACATTCAAACCGTATGCTCATACAAAATACCCGTGTAAGCAGTGTGAGAGAGATAGAGATGAAAGTACGTAACGATAACAAGGTATGTAGAACACTCGGTATGTAAGTTTATGTATAGCATGTTTTGTATTAATTATTTACTGTATGTATAGCCTGGTTTGCATTAATTAAAAGTGTCCGCAATGCATAACGTGGGAAAAGGTATTTATGTAGTGATGTCTTGCTGAGCATACTTAAGCTTGTAGAAACTGTACGTCCAGCAGTGGGCCACAAGGTACACTTCACAGACACCACAAGGGATGCTACATGAGGGCTTTAAACAGAACAATTACATACAACCTGCTGTCGGTGGTAGGGTATGTTCAGCAAGTACGTGCCATAGCCGGGGATAGTACATGTTGATATACTGTTACAGTAGGCATGTGTATGGGCATATAATGACAATGACATGTCTAAGGTGGTCCCGCTGTGCAAGTATGCTTTGCATTATGGGATACTATGTAAAATATGTGTAATGTATAGTATTGTAGGTAGATATGT
Source organism: Protopterus annectens (assembly GCF_019279795.1). NCBI lineage: Eukaryota > Metazoa > Chordata > Ceratodontiformes > Protopteridae > Protopterus > Protopterus annectens. Next base: position 289,005,094 of record NC_056740.1, read on the forward strand.
CAGATATTCTACACAGCATAACAGGCATATCATGCATACCAAAGGTATCATCTATTGGCATGTACAATAACAGGATACATATGGCTTGTAGGCACGTGACATTGTAATAGCATGATAGCTAATCTAAACTGACGGGCTACCAAGTAACCATGCACAAAGGACATGTAATAGCTTCACAGGTTCATAGTGGGGTACTATGCAGTCTGGCAAGTCTATGTGTAAGCACAACGCCAGTGTTCACACCAGTGGCACCTCTCTAGGGTAGTGTCCTGTGATCAGCAGAGCCATGTGTTACCTGCACCTCTGCACAGTACAGCCACTGCAGTGATCCCTGGCGTACATGTGTCTCCCAAACACCAAGGGAGGTATCACATGAACAGTGCTACTGAGTGTCCCTGCGTGATGTACATAAGAGTCATGTTCCAAAGCATGGTGAGTGTCTGGTTTGGGAATGTAACCCTCAAGCACATCCCACTCATTGTTGCGTGTGTGCACATATCCATGAGCATGTTGCTCACAGTGGCATTTGCGTATGTCACGTATGTGGAGTATATACATTAATATTGTTGTGGACATGGGCCCTGTCTGTTCAGCAGAGGTCACCCCTGAGTATGTAGTATGCAAATGTGTACAGACGTGGTGTCCATAGTTCAGCCGCATACCTTAGCTGTCGGAGCTCAATAAATGTCATGGTGTGTTAATGTTGTGGTATGTAAAGCTGTAGCTGTTGTGTAAGGTACACCCTAAATGGGGTGGTGTACCCTTGAATGCGTGTAGAAGTCTTGAGTTCAGAGGTACAATGGGTGCCTAAGTACTAGCTACACACCCAGTACAGATAAGTGTGGCCATGTAGAAGGATATCCACGTCACAGTGGCAATACGGTAATCTCAGGAGTGGGTGTGATATACGTGTGTACTACAAACATGTACAATGTGACATGTATGTAGGGGACTACCACCTATGTGATAGTGGGTGAATGGTGTAATACAAAGGTGATGTCCATGGAACTTGAGTCATGCAGCTTGAGGCCATGATATTCATATCAGGTATCTGTCACAGTGACACCCATATGGATGGAGTCAGTATCAGCTGGTGGATCAGTCATGGTGCTTTGTATGCAGGGGTTTGTAAAGCTAGGCAGGAAAGTCCCTCTGTGCTAGCCTGTACCTCAGGGAAGCATATACTGAACATGAGGGGCCCTATGACTGAGGACTGTGGTATGCCAAATGTAACTGAAATGCAGTAGGTACTATGGTATGCTACCCTCATTGTGTGTCCTGTCCATGAGCCACGTTGCATAACATCCTGAGACATAGGGTATGATGTGCAGGTGGATGTGTATGTTGTCAATACCAGAATGGAGAATGGTGCTGAAAGGCAATGAGAGGACAATGTAGGATGTGTGGACTCCCGTACCATCATCAACTACCCTGATAACTGTATGAAAGGGGTCCACCAGGTGTAGGGGCCATGCTCTGGCCCTAACAAGTCCAGCCCAGGTGGCATCAAAGGACCGGAGCCCAACAATGTCTCTGTGAATGACGTCCTTGATGATGTGCCCCATAGCCATGCAGAACAGTCCAGGCAGGTGTGTAGGACTATAGTCCTACTCGTGCATTGTGGTGCCACCTGTGTGGAGTGTGATAAATGTTGCTGTGTGCCATTCAGGGGCCACAATGTCTGATACAAGGCTATTACTGAATATGGTGGCCTAGTGGGGAGACATGTCGTTCAGAGGTTTGTGGACATCACAGCCTGGGACTTTGGAAGGTGGCATGGGGCCAGTGTCCCAGGACATATAGAGTGCAGGTTAGTACTGTGTAGGTGTGACCACAGGGACACCGCAATGTTCCTGCATGGGTTGTGGCCCTGTAGTGAGTGAGAGGGTGTAATGTTAGCATTGAATCCATCCGCCAGCATGTTGCCAACATCACCTGGGTCTGTAATGTTCCTGAGTGACTGTTGTATGTGAGAGCAGATGTGGATATTGCCATTGACTACTGACATACCACCATAATGCCTTGTGGTACACCCCGGAATGTGTCGCAGTAATGTTTACGTAGCTAGTCATGGAGTATGTGATGAGGGATCCCTTGGCCCTACTGAGGCTGACCAGTGAGCTACCCCACCCATGGGATTGTACACCACTGTGCAACAGCCTCCACCTGTTGTTGTACATTATGTCCATGGAACTTGACCACCAGAGTGGCGTCTGTTATCTGGTGTGTACCATCATGGCTCTGTGTGGCATAGCATGATCCATGCAGTCATGTACATGCTACTGAAGTGCACTGGGGAATGTTGCAGCATTTGTATGTGCATTGTCCATCTGCACGGGTGTCATGACATTAACAACCGCTGTCATAAAACGTCTGTAGTAGGTGTTGTAGTACTCATGTACTGTGTATGCCATGAAGGGTGTGGTGCCAGGATGTGGCTAACAAGGTTGATTAGCATATGTTTGGAATCCACCAATGAGGGGATGACCCCAGGTGTGGAACACCAGTCACATGTTGGTAGTGTTCATGTCAAGGTTAATGTTGGTCTTGGAGGTGGTGTGTATGGGTTTATCCAGCCGAGTGGAGGTTATGACTCATGGATGTGTCGGTACATGAGTGGCTATCCCAGTTAAGTGTGGGTTAGTGTCAGTCACACATCAGTAGTAGCTGTCTGAGCCCTACTGTCCAGTACACCAACAAATGAGGTCTGGTAACTGTGAGGTATGTAGTGGAATCTGTAGCTTGTTACAATGTGTATAGCAGTTCCGGACACAGTTAGTTGCACGTGTAGCACCTCTGATGCATTGTGCTAAGTAACTAGCCAGGATGTGTGTACAACATAGTGGGATGTGGGGACACCTCAGCTGTGGGTGTGCCGGTCCAGGTATGTGCCTGAAAGGTATGGTCTGTCTATAACCTGTCATTGCAGGTGTGCTCTGCAGAGCCTAGAGGCAGGTCCCAGTCACTGCAGAGATATTGGAGTGGTGCATTATAAGGTGTGCCTTGCCTGCGTGCGTCACAGAGGAAGATGCAAGCATTGTGTCACATGACCCCATGTCTTGCTTGCCAGTTCCCATTCTGCCGGTGACTGTTATTGGAAACTGTGCAAGACAGGCAGTATAGAAGCAGCAAGAGCCTTACATGTGAGCTGTACTCCCAGGGCTGACAGGTGCAGGTCATCTGTGCCAAAGCATTGTGTTTGACCAGGTCAGTCAAAGCGGACAGATACCAGATGCCTGTGGAATGACAGCAGAAGCATAGGCAACTGTTGAAGTGACACAGTCAGTCATTGTAAAGTGGTATCAGGTCTGGATGAATGCATAATACTCCCCAGGGCTTGGCCCACACATTCAGGGCTACAAGACTGGCGAGCTATTGCATGTCCCTGCACACGTAGTCTGTGAAGTGGCATCTCGGGGCAGTCACACTAACATGGAGAATGACAAGTCACATCATACCTGGTGAAGTGTGGCATGGGTGCATAGGTTATGTTGCAGAACCAGTTACCCGACAGCAAGATGTAAGCGACTATCGCCTTGTGTAGCCTGCTGTGTGGAACTGGAGTGTGACCGCCTACAGAGTCACCTATGACTGGTGTGTTGTGTATGTTATAACACCCTATTGGCTGTATGTGGTGGGCACACATGAGTCTGTGGGCTATAAGTTGGTGATGTTGTGTTTCGTGATGGGGGCTGCCTCTGGTGCCTACACAGAGTATGGAGAGGTACTACACACGTTGTCCTCGTATGTGTGGCTTGTGGTGGAGATCATGTGAGACTATGTGATGAGTGGGGTGTGTTGCGAATGTTACACATCCCCACATGACTGTCAGGTGCAGTCAGGGATGGTGACAGCATTACCCCCAGCAGGGCTGCATAAGTGCATCCCCCACAGGCTGTAGTGTCTTATGTTAGGAGGTGAGCATTGAATGTGTACATGAGACAATTGCTCTATTGCCACATGTACGACATATCCATCTTATAGACAGGCAATAGCACTGGTACGTGACAGTTGGACATGCCTGTATATACAACCATGTCTCACAGGATATGTGAGTTACCTGGGTACAACAGCTGTTGTACCATAAGCAAGCTGGAAATCTTAGGACAGCCAGTGTACCTGTGGGAAATGGTGTGGAATGGGTGCTATATTAATCAGTAGCTCATGACATGCTCACAAGTTTTGAACAAGTGCCTAGCATGACCATAAAATACAGATAGGGTGTTGGATAATATCAACCCACAAGTGGTGACAACAGTCATAATGTGTGGCACCGCACTATAACCCTGCTGAGTATGGTGTGCATGTCCATGAACCATTATCACTATAGATGTTAGCAGTACAGATGTACAAGTCAGTACGGATGTTTGATTACAAATACCTTTGTATGTCACAGGAGTGTTCTACCAGTGGCCTGTTGACAGACTCACAACTACAAAAGGTGCCAGACTGACATGTGCATATCACACCAGTGCCAGCTACAGTAGAACAGGGTTAATGTGTTGTACTCCACCCTCATTGTAGCCCATACCACACAGACAAATGTTAGGCATCTGTGTATGTAAGGATGTGAATGGCCATGACCTATGAGGAATAGCTATGTCAGTGTTGTGAACAACATACGGAATGGGCTGTGTGGGTGAGGTGTGTGACATATGTGCACATTCTGATGGATGATATCAGCATTGTCACCGCTAGGTGAACATCCCTGTACCCATTAACTACCACCTAGGCTGTGGTCATCATTATGGACACTGTGTAAGGGATGGTGCTGTGCAGTACACCTCTCTGACTTGGTGACGTCTTCAGGCCCCTTAGGTAGTCATACGAGGTACCCATGTCATGACAGGGTGCCATCCATGAGCACGGAGATCATTGGACAAGCATATACAGCACTGGGGTGACCAATATTGGATCACATATCACCTTTAAGGTGTAATGGCCATGCGTGGATGGGCGATACCAGCCTTCACAATCCTCACCTCCTCTATGCAGCATGCTGTCTACCTTGCATAAAGACATCTGCTACACCATGATGATGGACATGCTACATGTCCATATCCTGATCTGTAAAGAGATACGTCATGGACATCCACCGTCCTAATACTAGGATAGCCACATGCTGGACAGATCCCTGTGCCATACATGTGACATACTCCTGCCAAACCATGCAACCCTGTCCATCAAAGCTGCACATGTCATCCCAGTCATACATGGTGTGATGGCCGCATGGTAGATGTAGTATCAGCTGTCTGGATCAGTAATGTGGCACTGATACACCTCGCGGTGGCATAATGGCTGTCTGTTACAGCTAGAAAACCTTGCCCGTACATGCTATGGTTCATAACCATCCCTGCGAATGACGTCCGACTATCCATTGTCCCATGTCTATCACATGTGCAACACAGGCTATCCGTGGCAGGATGTTGAACAGCTGTACAGTGCTGTGTAGATGTATATGGCAAAACACATGCATGTACAGATTTCCATGCGTATGTGTGCATTGTCACTGCTCAAGTCCATTAAGGCTGTGTCTGTGTTGATATGTGACATATACACAGCATCAAGGTCAACAGCATTACCGTGGACACATCCAGGCATGTGCAGATAGGTAAGATCACCAGGAAAATAGACATGCCCACATCAAGACAGCATTCACATGGAGTATGAACACTGTAATGAGGTGACACACATATATGGTGATGATATTCAATGCACAACGGGTGTTACATGTGTGTGACACAAACACATCAGTCGTGTCCATGTCATGATGATTTGCAAAGATAACTGTGCAGATGTACTAGATGTCATAGAAATGTATGTGCAGCAGTATCTCTGTACATCTCTGAAACTGTGACCTGTCACCATCATTATGTCTTACAGATAATGCCTCGTACACGCCTTCCAGTGTACAGCCACCAGGAGGATGATGTCCTCATCCCGTACCTCCATGAGAACTACGAGGTGTTGTTCAGCCATGTGCCACAGCATGCCCAGCAGCAGGATGACCTGTGGCAGGATCTTCGCAGGAAGGTGAACAATGTGGGTGGCCATAACCGCACCTACCAGCAGGTGTGCAGACACTGCACGGACTTGATACGACATGCAAAACAGCGTGCCACTGCAATTGCCAGGGAACAAGGTGGAAACAGGTGGTGGGCCACCAACCCAGCCCCCACTCACACACACCGAGGAGCTACTGGCCAGTCTGGGGACACCTTCAGAACAGCATCCACAAACACTAGCTGCCATCGTGGAGGTGGGTGTCTCCCAACCAATGAGCCTGGAGTTGCCTGGTAAGTCAGTACTGCACATATGGCTATTATATCCCATTTAGTTGCATGTGTCACTGTACATTATGTAAAGTAACAGCATATGCAAGGTATGTGGACACACATGCTGCATACTACAGTATGCTACCCTGTGTATGCACACATGTGCATACTATATGCTATTATACAGGCGAATGTGTTAACATGCACAGTGCACCCTGTGGCTGTCATACAGTCATGGATAATGTCCATACTGCTGTTTCACCCCTATACAGGTACCTCTGGCGTGCTGCACAGACATGAGTCCGTTGCAGGTGAGACTGTCATCAGTATCAGGCATGTTAAAGCATAGATCTATTTGCCATGTGGCCAGTAAACACTTGCACACTTGATGTTCATTCCAGTCACGATATACAGGTCGCAGCACCCATCATTCACACAGGCCACCCATGTGCAATATATACAAATGAAATGATACACCAACTTGAAACCACAGTATTTGTCATTGCTACATGTGTGGTCAGCTGTGCATACAATGGTTTAGGTGTTCTACAATGGAGGCATATGTAGTATGCACTGGAACAACATGTGTGGTACGCAAACAGTACCACACAGTGAGCTGTGATATGGGCAGCCCACAGGTTTCACCATTGTGTTGTATGCCCCTGCATTGGATGCACACATTGTGATGTGCCATCTGACATGTCCCAGACATGTAGTGTTCTGGCTGCAGTATTGTCACACTATCCCATGACCCATACCCCACATACCAAACATACAACCCGTTGTCTGCATAGCACTGTGGATGGTGACATATCTGACATCTATGGGTGTATGTCATATGGGACAACACAGACATGTGAGATAGATGGCTATCACACACATTTGGCCAACACATGTGCACACATGGCCATGGGGGATAGCTAGAGACACGTAGCCACACAGTAGATGTGATGTGTATACACCCTGTTGCACATTGTCCACACATGGTCCAGTTATAGCCTTAGTTGACTGATTATACAGTTGATGTGGTACACTGGACATCCTAACAGCCTGTGCACAGCTAGTGGAGGTGTCACTGAAGTCTACCATATAAGATCAGTTGAACATCACAACTGTATCATAGCATGACAGTAGTCACCTGTACAGCTTCCACAGACATTGACACCACATCAGGCCACAGATACTGTACATTTCCCTTGCTGCTGTAGGACATCACCGTTAGCTGTGCACCTTGTGTGTGTGTGGTACATCAATGTCATGTGGGAAATGGTGAATTGACATGTCCACTATGTGTGGACATGGTTGCCAGACAGCTAAGACCCTGTAGTTGTTGTGCAGGGGTGTCAGCTGTAGGTCCTCCAGTGACCTGTCACTTGACACAGCATGGTTTGGTGTGTATACACCTCAGCATCGTGGTTCACAATCCACAGTTATGTCATGGGTATGCATGCAGTTATGGCTATGCAATGTGTACATATTATGCATTGTACAGCAATATAGATGCCTCATGATGCCATGCAATGGCACAGTGTCTGTACTTCACACTGTATAGCAATGTAGATGGCTCACACTACCCTTCCATGCTCATGCACATTTGCTAAACATGCATTCTATCTGTAGGGCATACAGACAACACCGCAATGTGATGTCCATTACGATGCTGTACTTGTGTCAGGACACCATTGTGTCAGACATGTATGCATGTTAATGCACACGTCAGCAGAGTACATGTCAAGGTCATGTCAGCCATGTGTACTGTTATCCTGTTCTGGTCCACATGGTGTATCACGGGGATGCATGCATACTACCATGATTGTGTGAATTGCATGGCTACTGATATGACACCTGCTTGCTGTACTGTGCACCCCAGGGAGGTATGCTTACTAACACTATTAATGTTTGAGCTGCATGCCCTCTGCTGTACCACAGGCATGCTGCATGCCATCTGTCAAATCACATGCATGATGTGTCTGTGTGTGTGTGTCTGTATGTGTCTGTGTGTGTGTGTCTGTGTGTGTCTGTGTGTGTCTGTGTGTGTGTGTCTGTGTGTGTGTCTATTGTAATTTAGAGTCTTTCTTTGCATTCACAGGTGATGTAGGTGCGTTACCCTCCTGCGGTCCATCTGATGTTAGTGTCCCCACAGATACTAGCAGTGATGAACATATGCATGAGGTACAGGCAGGGTTGTCAGGGGCTGAATCTGTGCCAACGGTTGCTATCCCAGCTATGTCCCCCTCTTCCCCGCACACAGTTCTGCTGCCAACACATACCACATCACCAGTGGCCATAGAGGAAGGACAATCAGCGTCTGTTAGCGTGGAACAGGAATGTGTGGTGGCTACAGAAGGTGTGTCTACACACCATGGTGTCAGTGTAATGACTGCAGATGTGCCACACAGGCATATGGCCGGTGCTGCTCGTAGGAAGACCTCTGGCAGACATGCACCTGCAGGACAGAGTGCAGCAGCTGGTATCACCAGATGCATGTTCCAGACTGTAATGGCGGCATAGGCATGTGCTGAACGGCAGACCAGAGAAGGGCAGAGGCTACAGAGAGCTGCTATCCGTACCCTAAATGACAAAATCCAGGCATTGGCAAATGCTCAACAGCAGATTGCTGATGTTCTGGACAGGCGATTGGATGACATGGTCGGAATCCTTGACCGTGGCATGGCAATCCGCGAGTGTGAGCTGTCTGTGCTGGAACATCTGGTAGGAGTGAGGCATAGGCCACGTGGACATATGCCAGCCACACCACCTAGAGCATGTCAACGTGAGCGTGCCACCTCACATGCCCGCTCCCATAGTGCCGGTAGCAGTAGCAGTGCAGCTGGTGCTGCACTGTCCACACCAGGACAAAGCAGGCCATGTGGACATGGCCCTGGACGTTCCCAGTGGGGACACGGTTCCAGTGGACATGTGTCGTCAGACAGTAGCCAATCTGTACCTCCGACTGGTGCCCGTGCAACCCCTGGCAGGCACAGGTCATGTGGCCGTGGCCGGACACAGTGAGCTGTACAACCTGGTCTGTACAATCTGGAGCTGTTAATAATACCATGTGTAGGCCTCACAAAAGGCAGAACTGTGTGCACACATACACGCACACAGCAAAGACATCTGTAGGGCACAACAACAACCACATGCATACTGAACAGACATGTCCAATCATATCACTGGCCCTTACCCACACACATGATGTCATCCATTGGTGCAGCCTATGCCCCTGGCAAACATTATCACCCTGTGCATATGATGAAGCCTGTGCTGCATCCCTGTCATCCACACCATCGGTGCAGGGACATGCTCAAATGGTCTGATGCACAGGGTGAACAGAATAGTGAGAAGTGTATTTTACATTAGTTGTGTAAGAATAGTGAGAGAAGTGTATATTACATTAGTTGTGTGAGAATGGTGAGAGACGTGTATATTACATTAGTTGTGTACTGTTGACACACACCAGACATACCATGTAGTACAGGTTTAGCATGCATTGTTATATGTTCACAGTATGTGTCATGGTAACAACAGTAACATCATGTTGGTAATGATGCCCTGGTTCCCTCCTTATGGTCTACTTGCATGTGCCTACAGGTAGCACTGTTTGCAGTCTCCCATGTGTAACTGTGGAGTACTCATAGGCACATATGGCAATATCAGCATGCTATACGTAGCCTCAGCCTGACTGTCGGAAAGTCTAACATACCACAGATGTCCACACATATACTGATCCAGAAGCATGTGGGCAGTTTAATAGGCTACAGTGGCTAGAGACGTGACATCCATACCAGGTCACATCACAGGTATGTTAACATGGTGCAGGGGTTGTACACAGCAGTCTGGCCAATGATAATGTTAGAGGCCACATGATAGCATGAGGCCTCACTGTGTAGCAGTAATACCCTGTCACATTACAGGAATATGCTCACACTAATGGGGTCAACAACACTAAAACGCACACCCCATAGTGTTGAGGTGAGGAACCTTGTCTATGTGGTCATCACCCTCACAGTACTGTGCACCCACACGACACGACACAGAGAAAGAACATGTATAGGTAGCCAGTGTGGCTGAGACCGATGGCATCAACAGGGTAATGGACTGCATCACCATGAGGGGTTAGGGATCCTGTGTGTTCTGTATGGTAGCATACACCCTCACTCCATGCACCAGACAGCCATACATACCTACATACACACACACACACACACTGTGGAGACCACAAATGTCGTACACATTTGGATAGCTGATGTGTGTGATACACACATCACACCTGCCTACGTCATGCTTTCCACACTGCAGTATGTACAGATCTCTACAACAGTGTACAGGGGTGTGTGACAATTGGGTTGTATTCCACACCATATGTGGCATATATGGTCACACAAGCAAACACACATGGCAGTACTGTGAATGATACACCTGCTATATGATGATACATCTGACAGACATGCAGCAGTATTGGCCGCATTATGTGTACCAACGCTACCTTCGGCAATTGTGCTGTTATATGCACACAGGAGGATGTAAGTGTTACAGGTGTCAAGTGACGTACTGTCGGTAACACCTGACCGCTGTGTAGGTGTTATGTCTCCACCGTCAAGTAATGGTAACATAGCGTACTGTTTGCACATGTCATGGTTGGATGGCGTTTGACACACCTGTGAGCCGTCCCCGGCAAACATCCATCTACACAGGTGCATCACCACTTTATGTACACACATCCATCCATACCTGCTGTACATCCTACCGTACTGTCAGTATGTCACCATATACAGGTGTCAATGATGGGGCTGCATTGCAACTGCATGTTGTAGTTAGGCACAGATGAGTTACTTACATCAGCTACTGTACATGCATGGTAGCTGCATGCACACTACAGATTGTACATGTTTGTTGGTCCTACATGCCTGTCATGTAGCCATGTTTGTATGTATTGCAATTGGTGGACATGTGTGTTGACATACATAACACATGGACTGTTGTATGATATGATGGGTGTCATGGGTAACTAGTACAGAGGGAATGTGTCCTTGGTCAACATTGCTATCTCATGTACTGTTAGCATTCAACAGCCATGGACCCACCTTCCATTTGTGTGCGTATGATTGCTGTAGCCATTGTCTGCACGGAGGACAGCAAAAGCTATGCTATGTACATATGTGTTGTGTGTGTGATCCATGCACATATCCACTGCAATTACATGTATGACATAGCCAAACATGTGTGTTCGTTGGTGTACAGCGACAGTCATCTGTCACAGCTGTGTAAGACCCAGGGCCCCTGGTATGTGTAGAGCCAAACTGGTTATGTACAGTGGTATCATTGCAATGCATAACACATGATGGAACCCTGTCGGTACATGTGTAGTCTGCACAGTTGCTGTAGACCTATGTACAGTCCACTGGTCATGAGTCACATGGTGTTGTGTTAATGTATGGCTGTGTATTGTTGGTCCAATGACATGGTGATGTGTGACGGCTACATTGTAGATTGTGGTGTGTACCTCTTTGGTCTGCACCTGAGACATCTGTGATAGCTCCTGAGTGTGTACTGGTCAATACATGTGAGTGGCCTTCATGTACATGGGGACAGTAATACCATACTGTGCCCTTCTGTGTTTAGAATCCGTGTGTATGCAAGATGGCCCTTTGCAACTGCTAAGTGTGTGAGCATGCCCAGTACGCCATTGTGTAGATGGACACACAGTACATTCCAAACTGCGTCCTTCCATGAGTAGAATCTGTGTGCATGCAAGACGGCCCTTTGTAACTGCTAAGTGTGTGAGCATGCCCAGTACGCCGTTGTGTAGATAGACACACAGTACATTCCAAACTGCGCCCTTCCGTGATTAGAATCCGTGTGCATGCAAGACGGCCCTTTGCAACTGCAAAGTGTGTGAGCATGCCCAGTACGCCGTTGTGTAGATGGACACACAGTACATTCCAAACAAACGTGTGATACTAAGCGTGTGGGCATGGCCATTGACATCCTGTATAGCGATGGTGGTCATCCAGGCAACAGATGTCCATTTTCAATGTCACGATGGATGCCTACATTGAACACACTGGTTGCTGTCTCGAAGGGTGTACTGAGTGTGGCGCGTCCCGTATCTATGTAGTGTTGTAGTGCTCCGTAGATATTTAGTTGCCCCGATCACAGCACTGACGTGTGTTTGTCTACGTTTACCTTGGGACAGTAATATGCTTTCAGACTGCTCACTCTCTAAACATTCCCTATCAGCGTCTTTGCCTTTGCGGATGATGTCACCCACCTAAAAGTATGCCTCTGGGAGTGCTGTGTTCAGTAATCTTGGTAGCGCATTCTGTAAATGCGTAATGCTGTAGTGTGATAAGGTAGTCAGGTGTATGTTCAACTCCCAGCCCTGCCAAGTGTGTTTGTGTGTGTGTTTTCAGCTGCCTGGGGACACAGTAATGCTTTTAGATGCCTTACAACACATACATTCCCTATCGGCGTCTATTCCTTTGCGGATGATGTCACCCACCTAGAAGTATGCCTCTGGGAGTGCTGTGTTCAGTAATCTCGGTAGCGCATTCTGTAAATGCATAATGCTGTAGTGTGATAAGGTAGTTAGGTGTATGTTCAACTCCCAGCCCTGCCAAGTGTGTGTGTATATATATTTGTAATATGTATGTGGATATTAGCACTATTGAATGTGCTGCATTATCTGTACGTGATCACCTTGGATGTATCTAAATTTTCTATGGCTCTGTGATAGTGCACATACTGTGTGCTGTAGTGATCCTGGGTTATAGTTGTGTAGTGACCAGTTATTTTGTTGCTGGGTATTACAAGGGACATTGAAAACAATGATAGTACAGCACCTTTAAATGGTCTTGTGCACATCTCAGCAACAGTCAGCAGTGGTTATTACTTTGGAGGATGAGTATGGCTCATATAACTATGTATTAAATGACAATACTATGCAAATGAAGTTAACATTACTGACACCCGTTTATCCACAGGTTGTGATACAGATCCCAAGAATGTATGTGTATACATTGCCAGGTGCAGGACTGGAAAATTGTTGAATGCATGGAGGGGTGTCCATGGCCAGAAATGGCGATCTGTACAGGCTGGCAGGTACAGTCTGTGACTGTCCCACAACCTCAAGTATATGGCTGACACATGCTGAAACTGTGTACATGCAGACACACACATAAAACAAACAGCTAGGGATAATACATACACACACACATTGCATCAACATCGGGTCATGCAAAACCTGTTGTCGCTCACACACACACAAATACATACATGTTGATTGGATGGCTCAATGACAGGCTCTGGAAAAGAAACTACATACCCTGTGCATATGATGACACCTGTGCCACCTCTTGTAATGTGTAACATTGATGCAGGTATAGACTAACATGGTGCTGATGCACAGGGTGGCTTCATAGCACTGTAATAATGTTACAATGTTGTTAACACAAAGTGTGATTTCCTTCTAGGTGTATGTAAGCAGGCATGATGCATTACAGCTATGATCATCAATGTAGTATAGTGTACAGCACTGTTAATTCTGAAGATGTATTATCCATCCATGTGCCATTTGACTGATGTGTGTAGTATTGGCAGCATGTGTTTCAGAGTGTGCAGTACGTGTGTGATGTGTGTAGTACAGATTTTCATGTATTTATATGTGAACATGGTGAAGGTGCACTGTCTGCATGTACATGTATAGTGGACACATTGGAATAGTGACGTGCCCTGTATTACACACTGTTAACACTTCATAGTTTCTATTGGTGGCCAGTATGCATTATACTACACATATTGTTGTACTTGTCTACACATGTGTGATTGCTATGGTTTTACACGGTACTGTGGGTGATACTGTTACTATCTGTGATTGTTTTGCATTATGGTAGTAGACACGACCTCAACAGTCTGAATAACCAATTGTTATATATCTTCACAACTGACCCACACATGTAGGACACACAGTAGCATGTGGATCCTACATGCACTATACTATACCAGCACGCACTGGTATTGACTGCCACGCATTGCTGGGACCATTACTGTTTGACATATAGCCATGTTAGTTACAAGCAAAGACAATAGGGATATTCCTGTCCACATCTGGAAATTCATACTGTGGCCTACAATGCATTCTGCACATGACACAGTTAATCTACACAAAGGTATCATACAGACAGATACGTGTTATCCAACCCATGCTGTAAACCTATAAGGCTAAAAAGAGTTAGTTATCCACATTTACTACACATACTATACCAACAGTAACACATAGGTATTACACCCCAATATGTATAATGGGTAACAATGTGTACATATAGACAGCTTCCCTCAGAATTATCTTCCCTTGTGTCTACTTCTCCTTTTAAAAAACACCTAAGAGAACATCTAAAAAATCATTGGCTTTGCCCATGCACTAACCCTGACTGACATTGGTCTCTCAACTTTTATTTTTTAATTACCCCTTTTCCCTACTCCTTTTACCTAACTATCCAATTCATATTACTTCTCCTTCTTTGAATGATGTATACACCACTTGTCCTCTCCTCCCTACCTGAGACTTGCACATACCTTCTACTGTGTGATGAATAATCAGTTAGTAGAGTCTCTATTAAACTTGCTATAATTTGAAATGTATTTTTATTTACTCCTTTAGACTATTCTACTCTCTATGATAGCTATGTATGTTTATAAATTGTTAACTGTTGTAGTTCAATAATGTATCATAAATTCTCTTTTTAAGACTAATACTAAATTATTCTGTAATCCTTCTTATGCCTATACATTGTTAACTTTCGCACCGTTCATGCTTGGAGCTTTTCTCCCTGGGCCTCTACTGAAAATGGACATATATCCAGCTAGACTAGCCCGGTTAACAAATGTAAAATAAAAATAAATAAATAAATAAAATAAGTGCTATGTCATTTGTCATTTGATATTTGCATTTACAATGGTATTTTGAAGTACATCACTGTATCACATAAGCAATGAGAGTTCTGCATGCATATCCTCCAAGGTGGTTGTACAACTATGATGAATGTCCATTATTGAAAACCAAAACAAACCAAACTTAGAAAAAAAGAAACCAAAGTGATAGTAACAAATAACGCCAAGTTGATGCTGAGAGAAATCCTTTTACTTGTTAGCGCTTTCATGCACGCCAATGCATGCACTTCTTCAGACAAGTTTATACAGGAACATACACGGATATATATACATGCTGACAATGCAACTTTAATTAAACAATTGAATAATTAATCATTAAACAGCTCAAATTGATTACTCTGTTCTAATATGCTACAGAGAAATCATTTTATAAATTTTTACATCTACTATCCTTACTAAACATTCACTATGATTCCATTTTCATTAAAATAAATTTTTTTGAACAAACTTTTTAAACATTAGCCCAATAAATTTTTAAACCAATGAATTTTAAAAAACAACTTCCTTTACAAATAAAAAGTAAACCAATGTTTAAAAAGTTTGTTCAAAAAGTTTCTTTTAATGAAAATGGAATCATAGTGAACGTTTAGTAAGGATAGTAGATGTAAAAATTTATAAAATGATTTCTCTGTAGCATATTAGAACAGAGTAATCAATTTGAGCTGTTTAATGATTAATTATTCAATTGTTTAATTAAAGTTGCATTGTCAGCATGTATATATATCCGTGTATTTTCCTGTATAAACTTGTCTGAAGAAGTGCATGCATTGGCGTGCATGAAAGCGCTAAGTAAAAGAATGTCCATTATTGACAGACTTTGCTGTGTTTTAACTGTTCTGCAGTAATACACATACATGAACAGTCACTCACATTATGTATATAAACTGTCATGTGTGTGTGTGTGTGTGTGTGTGTGTGTGTGTGTGTGTGTGTGTGTGTGTGTGTGTGTGTGTGTGTGACACAGATGACCTAGGCCACAGACAATTCTGGTACATGTAGTTGACAAGTGCTTTAATGCTCCACCAGATGTGTCCAGGCACCAAAACTGTGACTTGAGCGACACAAACACATGCTAGATTAAAGTTTCTGTTTGTGCATGTGCCTCATTATGGCATTCCTGTTCATATGTGTGTGCATTTCTGATGTGTGTCATCAGCCACAGTTGAACTGCACATCCAGCATCCCTCACTAGGTGACCATAAGGGTTGTCCCCATTGCCAAATGTTTTGTACAGCTGCGTCAGATGCCATATATAGGAAGCATTGCAGCTTTCAGGGCATCCAGCACACACATTCAGTATTATGGGCTGGCCATCACACACAAACTACCACTTCATGGAGGGGAAGCCCTTGTGGATGATGTAGACCCTACCACACTCACTGGCTGGTGCTTTGATGCATATGTGCATGCAGTGTATTGCACACAGTACTCAGGGTATTCCACTATTGTGTGGAAAAGACACATATTGCTGCCCAATACCTCACAGGAATTGGGGATATATACATGATCACTGACATGTGCTGACATGGCATTCATGAACTGGTGCAGTACCCTGGATGCTGATGTTTGTGAAATCCACATCATATCACCAGTTGATCTCTGGAAGGTACCTGTTGCTGGTATCCTTAGGGCAAAACATACCTTGGTTTCCACTGGGATAGGTTTCCCTCTGTTGGTTCTGTGTGTGATACATGGCCTGCACAGCTCCACAATCTTCTGCAGGAGGTCTCTGTCCACTCTATAGCGCTCTACTATCTCCAGCTCATGTAGCCCCTGGTAGGTTACCCTGTGCCTGCACACTCTTCTCCGTCTACTCACTGTGTGTTGCTGAGCAGCATTCACATTGGCACAACCCTCCACATGTTGCATATGTTGACGTATAATAGCAATGGCAGCCCCTAACATTACGTTGTCTCAGTTAAGCTTTTACAGTTTTCACTTCTCTTAGTATACTACAGTGTTGCAGTGTGTCTGAGAAAAACATGGTGGAATGCTGTTTGTAGTTCTGTACATGCTGTGCTGTGCTGGCCTACTGTACTGGCTGTGTAATATGCTCAGTCTGATTGTTTTCACCTGCTAGCTGTGGTAGTTCTCCTTGATTAACTTACTGCTATTTGTTTATCTTCCTTTTCACTGTCTGTGTCCACAGTGAGCGGCGCCATGCATAGGAGCACAGTAAAGTGCACATCCGCTTCCACGCGCGCACACAGGCTTATACATGCGTACAAACACTTACACTGGCTTACATGACATTACACGGGCTTCAACAATCTTACACTAGCTTACTCGTTCTTCAACGCGCGCACACAGGCAGACACACGTGCACACATGCTTACTCGGGCTTACAGGCGCGCACGGGCACAAACAAACTTCAGCAGGTTTGCAAGAAACTTCAGTGATATCCATGGCGTACACCATCAGTTTCCTGACTTTACCTAGGATAAATCATAACACGCCTCTTCCACTGATGAGTCACTGACAGCAAACATGTGACACACTGCTCCAATAAGATTACAGTGTTTTATACATACACACTCATGATGTCACCTATCTTCTATGCTGATAGTCCCCTTAACCTACTCTTACACTGTAGAGGCTTGGCCCATATGGCATGACAAATTGTGCTTCACTATCCTCTGCCTCAATTGCATAGGATTGCCTACTAATGCTTGGTTACATCTCTGAGAGTGCGCTTCCACACATAGCAACCACTACTCAGTAGCCATGTTGTCTTCAGTTTGCCATTCACCTGCATGGTGAACTAACTTTTAACTGACATTACAATTTGTATGTATATTTTACATATTTGTCTTGTTTTGTAAGCGCAGCGCATATTCGCGCTGCTGCGCTACGCTTAAACACCAGAGATTGGGGGAGGACAACTAGAGTTTTATTAATTTCCAATGGAAAAACATGCCACTGGCCTTATATTTGGCCATTGGCATGCTTCTTCAACTAAATCCATCCTTTATTTGCAGCTGACATTGCTCCATTTAGCTACTTGCAGAACGTTACTCGGTTAACATCCGTGTACATTTCTGCACATAACTCTACTCTTGCATGGACAGCTTACTGTTTCATGTATCACAAATTTTACATCATTTGCATAGCTTTCACCTACAAATGGGGTAATTTGCATATCCTAACATTGTCCGTGCAACGTTCGTTTTAGGGGCTGTCTTACACGCCCCTACAGGATATTGCTGAATAGCTCGGCAGACATCTTGCCTTGCTCTACTCTTACTCTACTCTTACATGCCGGCCAAGGCTTCGTGAATCCTGGACTAAGCTTTGCTGTGTGCTAATATGTCTATTTGTGGAGTAAGCATGGCTGTAGGTATGTTTTGACCTGCTACGTCTGTCATTTCTACAGAGCAGCTCCCACTTTCATCATTTGTAGAGGTGACAGCCCTATAGGAACTATATGTACAGCTGTGACATTTGACAAGTCAACACATACCTGCGGTCAATACTAAACTGACTACTTCAGCGCTTTTCATACCTTCAGATTTGTCTTGTAGTAGTATAGTCGATAATACTGTTTCCTATAACATGTATCTGTTTCTGATACAAGATATGTCATTTTATTACACCACTACACACAATATATGGAGAAATCACAGGCCAAATTCCATTACATTCCTTTTGTAGGACACACCCGCCCAGAGTGTTGAGTTCCTCACAAAAGCCAACAGGTGCTAATCAAAACATATTCTGCTATAATCTACCTTATGTGTTCGCCAGTATTTGCACTTTCTGTCAGTGGCAGAACTCACATGCGAGTGTGGGAGACTGAACACTGTATTGGGGACACTGCATAACACCCTGAGGGACACATTTATTTTGTTTCTATTAACCTTCCACATTGACTATCGCAGGGCATAAGTATTCATCACATTTATCGAGGTACATGCTTTTGACTTATACATGTTTTGTCATTTGTCATCACGTCTTTCTTCACACCTGTCCACCTAATCTCACTAGTTCTGTACATTTATTTAGGACAAGGTTACCTTCATACCTCTCAACTGTACACATTTTGGGTAAATGTCCCGAACTTAGACTTATAATTTTGTTGCTTTTTTAATAATATTGTGCCTTTCTGGTAATTTAGTGGCAGGTCATTAGGGACTGTGGGGTTAGACAATAATGACAGACATTAGTAGTTTATAATTAATAACCCTCAAAACATTCATACTAATGAATGATCCATTATTCTATCAACGTTCTGACTTTGTAAGAGGAATATTTGAAATATTCCCTATTTGTACTTATTTTAAAATGCCTTTGTCCAGATGTCTTATTCTGAAGGGTTGAGAGGTATGGTTACCATCTTAGTCGTACGCATGTACGTCCATGATAATCGCTTACAAGACACTGATATAAGTCCCTACGTCTTCCCCCAATAGTTTACACAATATCCAGTAGATGGGTTCTTCATTTTTGGAAGATATAGGCGTGTGCTATACCCACATAGGAATATTAATCACTCCCATGGGGCGGACCTCATAAATCTGTGCCAACCAACACCTAGGCACCTAGGCACCTAGGCCCATTATTGCATACTCATGATTCCCAGACCTGACACCCCTCCACAGTAGTCATAACACATATTTAATGTGAGCGATAATAAAGTATGAAGACACTTCTAAGCACTATCCACTCTCCGCGTATCGGGATATATGTCATACATTCTGTCAACCCATGTGTTATTACACTTGCACAAGCTACTGTTGCATGTACAGCTATATTGTAGTTGCGGATGACACTTCTTTGTAGCAATCATTACAGGACGGTGCCTGTATAGATTCACAATTTTTGGGGTCCTGCAAAGGACACCTATATCCATGTTTAAAGAGTAGGACTTGCAGATCTGGCACACTGGTACTTTCCGGGCAATGGTTTTGAAAGCAGCAGTGTATTTACCTTAATTGCATGTCTGTATGTCTATCCATACTAGCTATGATGTAACCTATTTATGTACATGTGTTATATCTACGAGGACATTTGTTTATATGTTTGTTATGTATATATCAATTAATGTATGTGTTTGTGCATATATATATATATATATATATATATATATAGATATATATACACATATATATATATATATATATATATATATATATATATATATATATGTATATATATGTATATATATATATATATATATATATATATATATATATATATATATATATATGTCTGTACATTCTTTATTTCATATATTTATTTAGTTTAAGTCTGTGGATATATATCTATACACAAATGTATATGTCCATATATAGACATTATGTGTAGAAAACAGCATTTATTTGCTATGCTGTGAGCGGATTACACACGCGCAGGCGCACTTGCATTTCCTTATTGTGGGTTACGCGCAGGTGCACTTGCATATCCTTATTGTGGGTTACATATGTTTACTAAGTCTTTGTGCTTACGTGGGCTTTATTACTTGTGACAGTACCAGTAAAATATCTGTAATCCGGTTAACGGCCATATGCGAAACATACATTCACCTTTACATATTTAAATGTCTGTACAGCACAGATGCATTCATTACACTTTAACATTATATGTGCTGTAGTCGTAGTTGAACCGGGACTGCATTCACGTTGGCCGGATGCTGTAACCACTATACTTTTGGTGTTCTGACTCATTTATATGCATACCCATAGTACATAGCTACATTAACATATGCCTCACCACTTCACTTATGACACAGGCATCCATTCTCCTGCTGGGAAAAATGCAGTACTACATATTACACATTCCCTATTCCCTACTGCTCTGGACCCAAGCTGCATATTTAATCATTACAGGGATATTCAGAACCCCAAGGCTTATAGTCCTGACACATACAAGTCTTTAATTGTCAGGGTGTTCATGTGGTGATCTGGGTTTAGGCTTGTCCGCCTGGTGAACGGAACTGCCCTGACCATGTTCAGATGTCAGACAAAGCACATGGACAGAGTTTGTCCATTTTAAACATTTTACCAGTGTTTACAGACACAGGTGTTTGGGCACCTGTCAGCAGCTTATAATGTTGGCAATACATAATATGGGTGGGGGTGGTTACAATACATAATCCACGGTGAGTGGTGTTCCCATTCACATTTGACTATTTCCTGTATTCATTCATATGAGGATTATTATTTTGGACATGAATTAACTATGAATTAACTACAGGTATGCAGTAGTACAGTAAACAAATGTGAAGGTTTGTTACTTAAAAATGTATGGACCTCTGTAATACTCGGGGACTACCCCACATCCTTCACAACATTTCATGCTAACATACTATTATTCTGTGAACTTTCGAAGTTTGTGAGAGCAGTATTTACATCTGTCCCTATTTGTCCACCCATCATTTTAGGCTTTGTCCAGATTTTGTTGCTGTAATAGGTTGAGAGGTGTGGTGTCGGTATGTGATTGAGTTGAATATATACTGTCGATAATTCATCTGGGGAGTAGGGTTACCACCTGTCCCTCTTTGCGAGGGGAAGTCCCACTTTGGGCAGTTGTGTCCTGCGACAAAACCTAAGACATGGCAAATGTCCTGAGATTTTAAGACAAAATATATTTCTTATTTTCTTTAATAGTTGCATAATACAGTTATTTTGTATCTGAAACACATAACTATTATATGAAATAGCATAAGCAATTCAAATGCTATGAAATAAGCTTTTATTTTGGCAAACAAGTGAAATTCTGTCCTTTGCACTGGCCAGGGGTATGTTTTATCCTGCAAATTCTCACATTTCTACAAAAGATGTCCCACCTTGGGCATCTGAACAGGTGGCAACCCTAGTGGGGAGACCTACATGGTGGACAGGTGTTCCGTCCTGCGTAGTATGTTTTGCATGTCCGTCTAGAAACTGAACAGTACCATGACTACACATACATGTTTTGTCCAGATGTGTACAGTACTAGACACCGTGGCGTGTAAACAACTCTGATGTTTCAACAGGTTACTTATTCCACGCGGGATGTACACACATTTTGCCAAAACATGAACGCGTGGGCATTTGGATTTACGAAACTGTGATGGGATGTTTACAAACGTGGGATACATATTTGCAATCCTGACACTGCTTAGGGCGATACTTCCTACTACATATGGGTAATACTCGCTATGTGTAGGTGTACAGCCGTGCAAGGCTGGTAGCTTGATTTGGTGGACATTCGGACATGGGTGCGGGTTATGTGCTATACAGGGGATGTTGTGTATTGCATTTGCATGCATGGGTTCTGCATTTGGATGTCCCGGTTCCGCATATACCATCCTATGTGTATGTGCCAGTTATGTTCCTGTTCATGTGTATAGCACATTTTAATATTCATATGTTTGTGTGAGTTTGGTATACAATATGGACTGTCAGGTTTCTTTATGGTTGTTATATGGCCACAACTGCTCAGCTGTGTACTATCACTACCAATGTGGAACTGCTGGTGACCCTGCCCATGGGGCTAGACGTGTGTATTGACATGATGCGCTTCACTTCCACTAGGTATAACTACTTACAGTGCAGTACATTACGGACACATGATTTTAAATATCATTTGTTCCATGGATGGAAACTCATATTGTGTTGCGTGCATTTCTGTTTGGTTCTCAATTTTGTGTGGCCGGGAACTGTCTTGCATGCTTTGCATATGTTTCATTATCCACGGACACTGATAGGTGCGATTACTATTGCAGGCAGACTATAATATTCAGCAGTTTAGGTTGCTCATTGACAGCCGACATTGACACGCCTCCGGGCGCAGCTTAGTAACCCCCCATGCACTCACTCACGTTTCCTATGCACGTGGATGTGGTGGCAGCGCACCTTCATTAATATGCATATGGCACTACTACACCATATATACGCCGGCCTTGCGCCGAGCTTCATGAATCCCGGGGTCTGTCCTTTCATCTGGCTGTTTTCCTCACTGTTCATATGAAACCTTTCCTATTCCTCTGGACTTGTTTGCCTCCCACTACATTTTCTTGTATGTTATACAATGTTTGAACCTTTTCCATGAAGTTTTGTTTCTTTTTTCCTTTTCTTCTTTACAAGACTGACATGCATCTGTCTTTATATCTCCTTATCTTATCCCAAGCTTTTACCATTGGTGTACCTGGGTAAACGAGTATCGCAGGGAAACCTAGTTCAGTTAACTTCTCTTCAGATGGTCCACTTCTTTGCAACATTGTTTTAAGTTTGTAGAAAATTCCTCCACACATCTAATGCAACTTTGTTGCTAGAGAAGACCTTTGTTTTTCTTGCCATGTTGAATAATCTAGTTCTGTGTAGGAAAGGAATGGAGAGGTGTAAATTCATAGATTCATAGATTAGTACTAAGCTAACTGCCCTTGTGAGCCATTTTTAGCCTAGCCAATTATCCCTTGTGAGACTCAAACCCTGCACCTTGTGCTTGGAAGGCAAACACATTAACCATTAGGCCACCCTCTCTCTATTATACTCTGAAAAAATAAAGTTTGGCGGTAGCCTCAGCCTCTGTCTGACCATATGTTTCACAAAACCTATAATTTCTTGAACACTATCTGGAATTCCAACTTGTTCATTACATTTCCAGCTTCTGTTTTCTAAATCAGATATCTTGAGCTGCAACATATACACTTTCCTCTCTGGCACCTGTCATTTATCTGATTCTTCATTTATTTATTTTTTCCATTACTTATTCTCTTCCGCAGTGGCAGCAGTCTGACTGCATACTGTTAAGTGCATACTGAATATGCAGTATAGTAGAATGGTAGGCCTCCATGTTGTGTACAATCACAGAAAGATGTTAAAACAGCAATATTAGCTCATCTTCAGAATTAGCCTTCTTAAACTAAGTAACTCATACTTTAAATATAAATAGATCCTGCTGGAGAGATAGGTATGTATCCCAGAGACTACCATGTCTATAGAACAGGCTCCCCATCCATGTGAAGCAGAGCTCCTCCCTCACCCAATTCAAGTGCAACTTGGACAATTATATGGGAAACCAGAAATTCATCCTTGGTTTGGCACCTTTGTCTCTAAAGGACACAAGTAACCTGTAAATGGTTCATCTTCCAAAACCCTGCTTACACTTATCACGGGTGTCAGAGATTTGGGATGCATGGCTAGGCTTAAAAAGGCCCTTGTGGTCATTAACTTAGTAAACACCTATGAAACCCATGGATCTATTTTCTGTTTGCTGTAATTCTCCTGCCATTTTGCCTTTGGCTTCTGATGTCCAGCTCTGTTGCAACTATTTTTATTGTGCCAAATTACTCTAGTGGTGGGGGCAGAAAAATAATTTATCAGTCATTTCCTTCTGCCTAAGCCACTTCCAATGAATTGTATTTATTTCATCTTAATGTCCATTCCTGTAGTATCATATCTCTTCAAGTAGGGAGAATTTCCCTTTCCTACATGAATAATTGACACAGTATGAAACTTACTTTTCAGGCCCTTATTTTTATACTATATTGTGGTACATTGAAGCAGGGTAACTTGCAGGATAGAAATACATTTTCAGACGTGACCCTGGAGACATATCTGGAATAACACAAAATGTAGGTGGACAGTGAGTGGAATTAAGTCAAGCAGTGCTGGAAAAAAACATGTATTAGCTGCACAGAGCTTTAATTTTTAGTGCCATAGTGTCAGACTAAACTCTTAAGAGGGTTTTTATAATGCAGACGGTTTGTGATACACGTGTATAAATGTTCTCATACATATAGCTTTCAAGAGGAGGAGAGGGTCCAGAGCCTTCCATAGCTCATGGAGTCTTTGATATTTGATTAAATTCAAGGGAAGGTTTGCCACAATACATGACTACTGATCAATAAACATTTTGCTGATACCCACAGCATTGACAACTGGCTGTTGGTAAAGCAATACAATTATATAAAAATGTTTTCTTCTTGGGGACACGCCCCCTACATGTTATCCACATATGAGAGCCTTTCCTCCTTTACTCTTAGACTTCATTATTCCAATTCCAAGGTTGCTGCCTGTCAAGGAAAGTGCAATTCCTGAATGCAGCACCTTTGGTCAAAATATACTCACTCGATCATTAGAAATACTTTTTTCAGTCCTGTCAGCAATGTCTAACTGAATATCAGGAAACTGGTAACTACATATTGAACAATTGTCATAGTACCATTTTGCCAATTTCACAAACTCTGCCAGGAGCTATTGTAGGTATTCCGGAGCAACACCATTAGGGTGACCATTTCTAATTATGAGGTAATAAAATTAGGTAGACTACATAGCCATCTGTCTCCCTGGAGCTACACCACTGGAAGTAACTACACATCCATCTGTCTCCCTAGAGCTGGAGCTACACTACTGGAGGTGATTACACAGCCATCTGTCTCCCTGGAAGTACACCACTGGAGGTGACTATGCATCAATCTGTCTCCCTGGAGCTACACCACTGGAGGTGATTGCACAGCCATCTGTCTCCCTGGAGCTACACCACTGGATGTGACTACACATCCATCTGTCTCCCTGGAGCTACACCACTGGAGGTGACTACACAGCCATCTGTCTCCCTGGAACTACACCACTGGAGGTGACTATACAGCTGTCTGTCTCCCTGGAACTACACCACTGGAGGTGACTACAGAGCTGTTTGTCTCCCTGGAGCAACAGCTCTTGAGGTGACTACACAGCAGTCTGCCTCCAGCAATTTCTACCTGATTATCTTATCCTTACTTACCGCCTAATTGATGTAGACATGCACACATATGAACATACAGGTACACATCAACATACATTTACATCCATTTGTATGCATACACACACAGCTGCATATGCACCATACCTCTCAACCTCTTAAAGCAAGAAATATGGGTAAAGCCATAAATAATGCAGGGACAAAGGCACCAAAATAGGGACAATTTTTAGATATAACTCTTATAAACTTAGAAAGTAGATAGAATAGCAGGTTTTGAGGGTATGAAGTCTGAAACTCAAATGCATGTCATTATTTTTTGACATCAGTCTTGAGTGATTTGCCAATGATTTGTTGGAAAATCACAACTTTATGAAAAATGGACCAAAAATATGATGCAAAAATCTGGACATTCTGCTAAAATCTGTACAGGTGAGAGATATGGCTCACACACAAACATTGGACACAAGCATGCACATGCATTTAGATGTGTAGACACACACATAGCCATTACACATACATATGTTTACTTAATGAAACCACAGAAACAGGGATTTACCTACTGTATCTGTTAGAAATCCACTACAGATAGATTCATACCTGTACCTCCCTACACAAATGAAAAAGCTGTCTTAGGTGCCAGGTCTCTCTGTCCAATAACCCGAGACCATTACTAAATTTGTTAGATTGTCATAACATATTTATCTCTAACTGTTGTAAAATTAGGCTGTCTTCTTCACTGCAATATTTGAATGCATGCAGGCTTTAGAACCCAGCTAAAACCAACTGCTGCTTTCTGAAGATAGGAGCAGGAAAGTATTATGCAGAAAAGTGATGTGCGGAGGAAAGCAGGAGAGTGCAACTGTAACATTACCATGTATACCTTTCTGTCTGACATGCCTACATTATAAGTGCTTACAGAGTACTAAGCATGGCACACCCACGTTTTCATTACTTTCAGAGTACTGTGTGTGGCACATCCACATTATCATTGCTGCCAGAGAACTAAGTATGACACAACCATGTTATCAGTGCTTACAGAGTACTGTGCATGGCACACCCATATTGTCAGTGCTCATAGAGTAGTAAGAATGACACACCTACATTATCAGTGTTGAGTACTAAGCATGGCACACCCATATTATCAGTTCTTACAGAGCATTAAGCATGGTGCACCCACATGATCAGTGCTTACAGGGTACTCATCATGCCACACCCACATTATCAGTGCTTACAGAATAGTAACAATGGAAACAGCCACAAACCAAGCATTGCACGCCCACATTTCAGTTCTATTTCTTTTAGCAATTTGTCTTTTAATTTGATTTTTGGCAACCTTCCTTGCTTTACTTATCAACAGAGAGGTGGACAGCTGGATGCCCTATGCCTTTTATTTATGTATCATTTTTATCTGGGTGAGTGGATGGATGGGTGAATTTAAATGATTGTTTTCTGCCAAAACCTGAGTCATTACTACAGAACTATCAATGAAATATATAGTCTGTCATGTAATAAATTATACATTCATAGGTTTGACAAATTTCTTATCTCAGCATTAATAACAATAAAATGGATGAGTCATACACCCATCCTTTCTTTGTATTATTTATACTACTTTTTATTTTTAGAAGCAGATTTCCAGAGCTAGTATCTGCTCCCACTACCGTATCCTATCAAGCAGAGCTTTTCAAAAAGAAAAGACTGTATACAATTTTATGTATGTACAGTTATAAACCTATAGGACAATGAGAAAAAAATGATAATTTCTACAATCATTTTGTACAGGTCACATTTTTCATGTCCAATATTTTTCCAACTAGTAATCATTGTATCTTTTTCAGTTCTACCAAGTCACAAATTTTCAGACTACAGAAGGAGACATTACATTTAGAAAGAGGAAGAACCAGTAAAAGTATTAGGGAGCAAGTACTTCATAGGAATGACTAGACATGTCTTTTTATGTGTGCTTCAACCACAATACATTCATAAAAAGGCAGGCAAAGAACAGTGGTGGATTAAGTGTACTGTAGGCCAAGGTTTGTTTTCAGTCCATTGGCCCTACCCATGAAACTTGTTTCTTAGCAACATGCTTAAATTCTCATATTTGTTTGACTTCACCTTCCTAACTGTAAAACCATTCACCTGATTGTTACATTTATTGCTTGATAAAGCAATATTAATTTTATGTTTTTACTTTAAATTTGATTAAGCTTGGATATTTTTCCAGCAAGAAATGAGATAAAAAATATTAAGCAATAATAACAGAATTGCCATTTAAAAATGTTTTACCATAAAAACCCACACAAATGCCCATCATTGTAAGATAAACACTTATTACAGTAATAATTAATTTCAGCAAGCAATTTATTTTAGGAAGGACAGAAACATGCCAGTATCAATGTACCTAATAGCCAATCTCTCTATACACAAAAAAATACTTTTTTTAATCTATTTTTGAATCTATAAACCATACCACCTCTATGCCAACATATACTACCTCTACTATTCACATTCTCGCATGTCTCAGTCAAAGCCTAGCCTGTTCTTAATGAACTTTCCTTGACTTTCTCCATGTTTGCCCAGCTGGAGACTTAAAACCTGTTGTGTGAGTAAACAGCTTGGATTTCTTTAAGGTCTTAGTCCAAAGGTGAGAGATCAAGTAATAGAACCATACTGGAACTCTATACTCTACTTGTTGCCTGTATGCTTCATTCAGGTGGTCCACTATCCAGTAAATCAAATTGATTTTTCTATGTTTTTCTTTGAGCCAGCTACCTCTAGCATGACCCACGACCCCTTCCAGTCAGCAAGTAGCAAATATCACTTCAGACTAGAATTAGCCTGGCAGTATTATTATGAGAGAAATTAAACTGGATTTTATTTTTATTGATCTATTCTGAGCAGGAAGTCAGGGATCATACAAATGCAATGACTTCCTTCTTTCTCAGTCACAGAGAAACTGATGTGCAAGTGCCTCACAAATTTAGTACCTACAAACGGGTTCCTATCGCGTGATCGAAAATTGTAAATGGTGAACGTGTATTGAGCGAACCCGATTGGTCAGATTGGAGGTTATATTGCAGTTTATATATTTATATTGCAGTTTTATATTTGGTAAAAAACACACTTAGAACTATAATTCTAACCATAGAGGTTCCAGTGCATCATGTCTCTGAATCTGGCTGCACAGCTTTATCTGCTAGAAAGCATTGCATTCTAGTCACAATATGTTACAGCTAGGACATACATTTTTTTTCTGAAAATATATAGTATTTTTACTTCTAAGATGCTGCAAACTTAGTATATTATGGATATTAGTTTTACTCAGCCTTTTTTGTAGAGGTGAAACAGGTCTCAGCTGGAAACAGAACACAGTAGCAGCCACCTGAAATCTCTGCACTAGCTGTATATACAAAGTCATATATCAAACCCCTAAAGTTGGCTTGTAATAAAAAATAAGAGACTTGTAAAAAGGTACCTTGCTGCAAAATATATACATACTGTCCTAGTGGGCTGTGCCACCTTTGAGAGAGTACAGTACCTCTGACTGTGAAGGAATCATATAAATATAATGGTAATGATAGGACTGTTGTGGATCCCTTTCCCCTAATAAGCCATAGCAACAATTAATCAGAAGTGATCCTGAAACTGCAATTTGCTTTTATACATCACCTGCTCCCAATGTTTTCTACAGAGGTCAAATACTCCCAAGGTGAAAGCCAACTATAGTGCCAGAATGTGACAGCACAAGCTCACTGAAACACTGGCATTGGTGTTAGTATATGAGAGACCATGCATCACCTCCCCAAAGACAGTTCATATTAAAAAATTTGGGGACTTGTAATAAAATACTCTGGCATAAAGCACAATCATACTGCCCCAGAGAATGTTGCCCATTCTAAGAGGATACATTACCTTTGAGTGTGAAGAAATTGCAAAAATGTAATGGTTATATTGCTGTTTGATAGATACTGTCACTTCCCAACAAATCATATCAATTGTCAATTAAAAGTCATTCTGTAACATCCATTTGATTTCATATATCAGCTGCTTTAGGCTATTTTGTTCATAAGTCAAACAGCACCCAGATGGAAAACAAACATTGTGGCAGCATATGACAACAAATGTCCTCTGAAAACCCATTTATACCCACTATATAGAAAAGGCCCTATGTTAACAACATAAAGACAGTTCACAATAAAAACAAAATCAAGGACTTCTAATAATGTCGTTGGCACAGAACACGCACTGTCTGAATAGAATGTCCAACTTCTGGGAGGCTATACTACCTTTGACTGTGAATGAATCACATATAGTTTCTAAATAGCACTTTGACAAATCCTGAGTGACCCCAACAAAACATATCAGTAATCAGTTAGATGTGATTCTGAAATTGTCATTTGTTTTTATAAATCACTTGCCCACAGCCTTTTATGCAGAACACCAAGGTGAAAACCAAGATTATTATGCAAGAGTCTGGCAAGAAATGTCTTCTGAAATGCTGGATTTAACATTAGTGTTTAAGAGGCCATTTAGTGGCACAGAGGATAGTGTTGTCCATCTCAAAGCAAGAAGTTTCCTGTTTTGATTCTCACTGGGGATGCCTTCTGTGAGGAGTCTACATGTTCTCCCTGTATTCTCGTGAGTTTCCTCTGGATGCTCCAGTTTCCTTCCACATTCAAAAGACATGCAGTAAGTGGATTAGACACTCTAAATTGACCATAGGTGTGAGCGTGCATGTGAGTGTGTGGTGTGGAAGAACTACTGTGACAGGGCTCTAGCCACCCAGTGGTATAAGTCTTGGCTGTAGATGATTGTCACTGTGGAAGTGACACCCTGACCCCATGTGCAAAAATGAAAAAAGGGGTTATGGATGAATGGATGGGTTTAAGAGACCATATAAGGTACTTTGGTACAAAAAACATGCATAATGTCCAAGCAAAATATGCCACTGCAGAAAACAGTACCTCTGACATTGAAGGAATCACAGAAATTTAATGACTATATTGCTTTTAGCAGATACTACTACGGTCTCAAAAAATATAAATATACACACACACACACACATATATATATATATATATATATATATATATATGTATAAAACTTTCAACAACACCCAGCACTAGCTTGCAGTACAATAGCGGGGGGTGCTGGGTGGTTAAAAACTACTTACTTACCCTCTTAACAGAAACTGGACAATATAAAACCAAGTTAGGGAGGGAGCTACACCCCCCACACCCCCCATTGTGGGTGGCTGTGCCCCCCACACACCCCTAACTATATATACTAACTCCAGGGTCGCACTACAGGTGGAAAAAGGGCATATATATTGCCACTACTATTTTCGGTCAAATGAGTTTTCGGTCATTTGAGTTTTCAGCGATTTGGACTCGGTGAAATGAAATTCAGACAAATGAGTTTTTGGTCAAGTAAAGTGAATCCATATATATATATATATATATATATATATATATTCATATATATATATATATATATATATATATATATATATATATATATATATATATAAACATATATATAGTTTGGTTTTATGTAGCACACTTCTGCCAAAAATAATAGCCACATTCTGTATACTTCTAATGCCTCACTGAGAAGGAAACAAAAATAAATAACAGCCACAGTACCACATTTCAACTGACTACTCATTCCATGCCTGGCTCCATCACACCATATTAAGTGCAGGGAGGCAAGGAAGAGAGCTGCTGTGGAGCCAGGCTGTTAACTATGAAGGATAGGTGGGAGCAAAAAGAGTACAAAAATGTATGCGACTTATCACCCCCTGTCCACTTCCATAATAATTAAACAAACAAAATTGTGCAAGTGTGTGATGCTGTGGGTAATGAGTACTGTTACAACTGCCCACACATCTGTTTGGATTTTAGTAGAAAAGATGAAAAAAAGAATCACGATAAATGTATTTCAACTTGCTGCTTTCAGACACTGTTCTCTGGTCCTCACAACCCCCAGCCAAACTAAGGAATTAATAACTTAATTGTGAACATCTTAACTACCCTTTGCTTTTATGCACCAACTGCACACACATATAACCACTTCTGGTGACCATCTTAACTCTCAAACCTCACCATAAAATAAAAAAACTTAGCCATAGCACTCAACCTCTTAGCAGGGCAACAAGGAACAAAAACCGTAAGTTAAGTAGGGTTCATAACCACTGAGAAATCTGAAATATTTCTCTTATGTACTTATGAACTGGCTAGAATAAAATGCTTTATATTAGCATCAATTCTCCAGAAGAATATGAAGTCTGTAACTCAAACATTTGTCATTATTCATTGCAGCAATCTTCAAAAATTTACTAGAGAAGAAAGGTATGAGTTATAGCCAGCCCCTGCCCCAAAGTACCCATTTATGAAACCTGCAGTAGCCCACAAGCCACAAATGGAAGCATCTCTGGAGACAGCAATGTGAGACACCAAATCAGCAAAGAAAAAACAATAGATTCCACAAGTGTCTATTTCTTAACTCGTTTTAAGTATAAGGCAACAGTAATAAAATAAACTGCAGGACTACTGGCTTTGTGAAACTTAGGTAATTAAATTAAATCTGCTGATGAGTCTCCTCACATACCTCTCAAGTTCATTGTTTAAGAATTCTAGCTAAATGAAATGGGGGGGGGGGGCCACAGTCAGGGAGAAGTTTTAAGTATACCACTAATTCATTTTACTAGAACAATAAGTTTTGTATCAATATGAAAAAGTATGAACCTCTAAATATTGGGATTACTGATTGTCTTTAATCCTCAGTGGCTTAACTGAAAATCAAAATATTTTAAGAGGGAGAATATGATATATCAATCAGGGTTGAAGCCAGAAATTTACAAAAGTAAACACAGGAACCATATTGCCATGTAAATGGTATGCTGTGCCAGAGCACAGAACTAAACTGTTAGACCCAGGCTGCACCTCCCAAAAATGTATAGGCCATGAGCTGGCACTACAGTAGTTCTTGGCCACATTACAGAGACTAGTTTTTGGTTGCAGTGCTGCACCCTCTATGTGGGTGGCTGTGTCTCTGTAGAACAGCTAGAAGACTTCACTTACAAGGCAGTAGTGTGGCAAACCTCCATGTCATATTATGGCAGCCAATCTCACATATGTCCATCAATACCAGTGCCGGCATTCAGCACCAAGTGTCTACGTCCACATCACACCAGGCATTCCAGAGGTCCAAACACACCAGTGCCACTGTTCAGCACTAAGCATGTATGCTACATCATGGCAACTAGTCCTACAGGTCCTTTCACACAAATGACAATACGAAGCACTAATAAGCCACTGTGTCACAACAATGAAGGTGATCCAGAAGGTAACATTCATCCTCTGCAGTCAAGCAAGCAAGGCCAGCATATGCAGTATACCTTAACCCTCTACCCATGGCCAGAGTAACATTAATGTCTCTAAACCCATCACAATGAACACCTCTGAATTCACTGACTTTAAAAAGACTAACCTATTAAAACTATATGATATGCTTTCAAAATTCAAATGCAAGCATACACTATTATTTGCGACAATTATTTTACTCCAGTGTAATAAGCAACATAAACCAAGCTGTCACAATTAGCGCCATATATAGTGGGGAATGTAAACTTCCTTGGTGTAATACAACATTAACAAGCTTCATAACAAAGAAAAAATCTAATTAAAGCCTATAATAAATCTATTTCTAATTAAAGAAAAGCTCAGCAAAAATCTGAAAGTTACCATAAGGAAGACCATAGTGGAACACAACATTAGCATCTTCACTCAAAGATAATAAATCCTTCATTAACTACTGAAACTGTTCGTCTTAGGCATAGCCGCAGGATATGTTTCTGAGTCATTAAAAATAGTTATCATTATGTCCCTCCATAAAAGAGCTCCATCTCAGACTGCAGGAGCTGTAGACTCACCAGTTTAATGAGTGCCATCTAATGTATTAATTTATATCTCATTTCATAAGCTCCAATATAAAAATAATGCTCTAGACCCACAGCAATATGGTTTTGTCAAAAGGAGATAATGGCTATTTGATTTAATAAACTTTTTTGAGAAAGTCACTGAAGCTATCGATAGCAGCCATGCAGTATAACTGAAAATAGCTAAGACCTTTAAACATAATTCCCCGTGCTTGTATTACAGCTAAGCTAAAATACATAAACACAGACTCTTATGTTGTACTACTAACAGCAAACTGACTGATATACAGAGCTCACTTAGTTAAAGTAGCAAGTGCCACTCAGAGAGCACCGGGATCCCTGCTGTTCAGTATCTACTTGTTGGGATTGCCAAACCAATAGCCGAGTCACATTGCTAATAAATTTGCCAATGACTGTAAGCTGGTGTTGTCATTCACTCAGCAGCTGATATGAGTAAGGGCTAAAGCATACAAATCAATGATGTATTAGGAAATGGGCTTACATAAAATGCAAAAGAGTGTTGCATTGTCACCTTTGGAAAACAAAATATAGCAATGACTTACATTATACCCGACACCTCACTCCAGAATGATATGATCATTAGAGATCTGGACGCACTAGTTCATAGTTGCATAAGTTCATAGGTTCATAGGTGTGTACTGGGCTAATGACCACTGAAACCTCTTTAACCTAGCCATGCATCCCAAATCTCTGACAAGTTCTGGTTCCCTTGGTCAGTGTAAACAGGGACTTGGGAGATGACACATTTACAAGCAGGGGCCTGAGAGATTAACCATTTACAGGCTGCCTGTGTCCATTAGAGACATGGTTGCCAGACCTGTGTTAAACTTCCTGTTCCCCATCCAATTGTCCAAGTTACACAAAGTGGGTTAGGGAGAAATTGTGTTTCACATAGATGGGGATCCTGTCCCAGATAAGGAGCATTCTCTGAGATACCTGCTTGTCTCCCAGGCAGGTCCTATTGATAGCACAGGCAAAGTTAAGGTCTTTAGACTGGGTAATTCTGGTACTGTTTGTTTTGCAGATATGTAGGAGGTCTATCAGGATGGGGTCCGACAATGTCTTGTTTGCCAGACATAAATCTCCCCTCAACAGCCTATAGGGGACAAAATACAGGAGTAGGGCTATGAGGTGATCTGCATAGGCCATGTACTCACACCCTGTATTCTTTTAGTTTGAAAATTCCATGGGCATTCCATTTGTTGAATGTGCCTCGTTAAGAACATGCCAAAGGAGAAACTGTACTCAATAATAGGTCTAGTGAATGCCGAATACAGTGGAGCAATGACCTCCTTAGATCTAGATGCCAGTCCTTTGTTTATAATTTTCACAACATTGGATGATTTCCTCACTACTGTAGATGTTGAAAGGCTAGATTACTGTGTACATGTGTCCCAAATCCCTAATTACTGCCTCAACTCTTAGAAGTGTGCTGTCAACATGATAGTAACTAGGAGTGGATGACCTCCTGAAGGATACTGTTATGCATTTCATGGGATTTAATTTTAGTCCATGGCTCTGACACCAGCTATTTGTCTGTGTTAACTCTTCCTGGAGAACATTAGTACCAGTGGGATATTCTATGACTTCTCCTAATTTGCAAATGTCTGCAGATATGGTCAGCCAGAGGCCCTTGATACTGGCCTTGACTTCAGCAAAGTAGATGCCAACAGAGACTGGCCCCAGGAACAATTTCTGAGGGACTCCACTGGTGACTGGCCTCTTAGTAGAGGTTAACTCCCCAATTCTAACTTCCTGGGTCCTGCTGGCTATTTACTGGGTGACATAAGGGTTTATGCCTAGCTTCTTGAGTTTGTCAGCAGTGACTGTGTGGGATGTTGTGTCAAATGCCTTGACCAGATTAAGGTGGGCAGATTGAACAGTTTTGCCCTCTTCCATTGCTTTGGTGTCCTTCTCAAAGAAGTCCACCAGGTTGAATAGGGATGACTTGACCTTGACAAAACCAAACTGGATTGGGTCCAGTGTCTGAAGGTTTCCTATGTCATTATTGATCATTTCCATGATAATTCTTTCCATGGCTTTGCATATGAGACTAGTAAGACTTATGGGTATTCAATTTCCAGGGTCTGTAGATGGGCTGCCTTTGAGCAGAAGGATGATGGTTACTGGTTTCCATTCATGAGGCATGAAGTCTCTTTGGAGGCTATGGTTAAATACTGATTACAGAGGACCAGATAGGTCATGTTTCATGTTATATGGTAGGCAGCCTAGAATATTGTCAGGGCTCACTGATGTAGTACTCTTGGCCTTCGAGAGAGTACTGAGGACCTGTTCAGTAGTGATAGAAGGAGAGCTATATTTAATGGCATTTCCTGAGTGGAAGCTGGAAAAGAGAGAGGAGTAAAGTTAGAGCTCAATTTGCTATATCTGCTGATACTGTATAGGTGGCTTCATTAACAATGAGCTCTGCACAAAATTATGTATTGTCTTTGAGGTTGCAGACATAGCTAACGAAGACCTTGTGGTTGTCCTTGGCCTGGGAGGCCAAATTTATCTCAAATTTGGATTTGGTAGATTTTGTTTGCTCTCTGAGGTGTTTCTTTAGTTTGATAACTTTTATCTTGCTAGGTACACATCCTAATTTTTGCCATGATTGTCTTCCTTTTGTTATACAGTCTATTGATGTTGTGATTCCACTAGGATGGCTTGTTTTTTGAGTTAGCTTTGTACTTCTTCTTGGTGGGTACAGCTGCCTCTATGCGGCTGTTAACATGCTTGTATAGGATTTCTGTGAACAGTTCCACATAACTGCCTAACGCTTGACTACTGTGCAACAGCAATATTCAGGAAATCCTTTTGTATAACTGAAGTAATAATACAAGGGATCTCATCAAAGTCAGTTATATTTCTTCTATACTCTACCTTGATTCAACCAATTATAAAATAGATTGCTCCTTTTTGTATGCATTTATCCAAACACAGCACACAGCCAAAAGACCCCAAAGCTTCCTAACTGAAAAGAGCACCAGACCCTTGTTATCAGGACAGGATTAAATCTCTGTCCCTTATACTCTGTATTCTATAGTTTCCTGTACTGTGATTTATGTCTACCATTCTGTGGTATTGATGACTCAACCCTTAGTAATCTTCTACACATTCATAAATCAAATGGTTTCACAAATACTCAACCTAAAGACTTGAACCTCCATCAACAAACAAAACATGTGTGAGAGACAAATTGATCTCATTAGCACTGATGTGATGTAGAATGTCACACCTGTAGTAGCCTACACACATCCTTGGCTTCCAGAACATATTCTGAAAAATCAGTTTACATTTG
This sequence comes from Protopterus annectens, assembly GCF_019279795.1. Lineage (NCBI taxonomy): Eukaryota > Metazoa > Chordata > Ceratodontiformes > Protopteridae > Protopterus > Protopterus annectens. Next base: position 289,042,244 of record NC_056740.1, read on the forward strand.
TGTATCTTATACTTTTCAAGTATTTTTGTAAACCATAAAAGATATTAAAACTGCACAAATAGCAACGTTATCAGTAAGAAGTATTCTTTACAGTGATAATAGTCAGTGCATTCATAGTATTTCCATAAATATTATAATATACTATAATTTACACAAACCCAGAGTTATATTAACTCCCATAAACAAATTGTCATACCTTGTAAACTATAACACCTATACATATATTGTTGGAACACTTTTGTTAACCAGACATATGCTTTGACATGACAGCAATAAATTCCTCCCTGGATTGCATGATTATTGAGATATTTACAGAAATATGAAAACATATGCTTGATTATATAATTAGGAATGTAAATAACATCAAATATCTCTCAAGATATGCAAACTGCAGTTCAAACACTAGTGACAGTTTTCTTCAGTAATACCTAAGGTTTCACCTGACGCCATGCAATAGTTTGTAAGTCACTTGTTTTTTAAAGTATTAAGTACCTATGAAAATATTGGTTATTGGCATAAGTACTAACAAAAAACGTAACAGCATCTCCAGTTTACTATGATATAAATAGAAACTGACAATTTTCCTGCCTCCTGCCACAGCATTTCCTAACATATTCCTCAACAGCATGTAGCTATCTCCGTTATGAAAATATGAACACAAATATGAAAATATGAGTAATAAGTGGAAAAAAGGGGTTACTTTCTCTGTGGTGGAACATCCAATATGAGCAATCTTAGTTTCATTTTGTTAATCAATCCTTTCCCTTTCTAGTACTACCTAACTCCCCCCCCACCCCCAACCATCTACCTCTCCACCTTCTGCTTAAACCTATTCCTTCAGTCTCTCTCCACAATACTCCAATTAGGACAGTCATCCACTGCAACCTGTCCTCTCTCAAAATAATATATATATATATATATATATATATATATATATATATATATATATATTTATTTATTTATTTATTTATATATATATATATATATATATATATATATCTTTAAAGGTATTTCTCATTTACTATGTATTGAAAAAGTAATAGCTATCTCTCTCTGAGAATCTCCTTTATTGCATACTCTGTGAACTTAATGTATTATATGAAAAGAATAAGTAGTAATAAATCCAACAAGAGGGACAAATGTCTCACCAGTTCTTGCAGTAAAACTTACTGCAACCAAAATAATAATCAAACAGAATAAGCACTGGTAAAACAACCCAAGGCCAATGATAAACATGTAACAGCACAGCCAAGAGCTAAACGTTTCAAACATTTATTGTGAGCGCTTTCGTGCCTATTACCGCTTCATCAGACAATACTATACCAAATTCATACATACTATATAAAATAAACTTTGACCAATAAAATGCCATAATCAATTAATAAAATCATGTGATAAAATTTCTTAAAATACAACACACTAACATACTTAAAACAGACATTATAAACAACAAATAAAAACAACAATAACATAATTCATCACCTAAAAACTCTATTCTTTAGCACAGGTTTGATACAAATTTTATCATTCAAGTCTTTCCCTTTGTTATCTCTCATTCTAATTATCCACTTTAACTCACATGTCTACACCTTATTCTTAATATCACCCTCACGTTCATCTTCAGCAACTACTTCTATAACCATAAATCAAAATGTGTGCTCTCTACCATAAGTGGCTTTGTTACCCCAATTAAATAGAAAACCTATACAAGAAAGTCTATACAAGAAATTATACAAAAAAATATACAAGACATACAGTACACCAGAAATTACATTTTATACTATTATAGCTGACATTTGTATTATACGATCATCTGATATAATTCCTTATTGTAGTGTAGACATTATTAATATTATTATTATTATTATTAGTGTCTGTTATTTTGTTTTTTATGTCTCTTACACTAAAGTGTATAATTGAGTATCGGCAACATCTCAACCATTTTGCACTTATTGCAACAAATGTTGTGGAGCTTTTCTCTTTGAGCCTCTGCTAAAAAAGGGGCAATGCTGGCCAGTCAGACTTCCAAGTAATCAAATGCAAAATAAAAAATGTCTAGCATTTTGGACTTCTCTGAAATCCTAAGTGATTTACTGAACATCATTAATTTTATGTGTACAGTGGAAAAACGTGAGTGAGGAGAAATTCAGGCACATTCAGCAAAAGCTGGACAAAAGCACAAGAGTGTATACATACATTCACAAGTGCAAGGGTATACGCACGCACGTGCGCGCACACACACGCGCGCACACACATGCACACACACGCACACACACGCGCACACATGCACACACGCGCGCGCACACACACACACAGACACACTCACATACACTTGCACTAACTCGTGCTCACATTTGAGACGTACCTTCTTGCAGATTAAGGAAAGCTAAAGATACAATGAAAGGAGGAAGGTTGTAGGTGCTACAGGTTGTTGACAAATGGAGATATATTCAGTAGTGTTAAAAAGTCAACCTGACATATCAAATTTAACATCTGCTTACAAAAGAAGATAGGCATGCTATTACTATTAATGTACTATCTCCTAGACTGAGAACAGATTAATAATAATCACCCTACTTTTGTTCCACAGAACAACCATTCATCTGAGTGCAAATAACATTTTTATATTTCTTCCTTTGTCCAAAATTACTCAGCATCCCAGCCTATCTGTCCAGCAAGCAAATGGTTCCCTGCCACAGCTAGGGCTACCTTCCTACTGAGTATTTTGAAATTCAAACTGTTAAATGAAAATTACTGCTCAGCCCCACTAATAAATAAAATCAAGATATAAGGCACTTCCCACACTCCCAGATGTGACAATCACATACAGCTATGGAGACCCAGCTGTTAACTAGCAATTTGAGTAAAAGGCTTTCTCACAGCCAGAATCAGTTTCTTGAAACTTCAAGCCCTTTCAACTTATTAAGCAAAACAATCAGGCTTTTAAGAAAATAAATAAATTAAATTAAATTAAATGTAACTAAAATGTGATTGAGTCAGATACAATAGCTAACAATCACTGCCAGCATAAGCCCACTTACCGCATGTATTCTGTCTAAACAGAATGTTACTGTCTATGCTGTGGTGTACCACTGTAAGTGATACTGTTACACACACCTTGCTACTGATCTCATAGTTACAATGGGCATTGTTTTTATTGCTCTTTGAGACTTTTTCATTTGGCGGGTAATTTCTCAAAAATCTAGTTTTATATATATATATATATATATATATATATATATATATATATATATATTTATTTATTTATTTTATTTAACATTTGTTTACCGGTAAAATATGACTTGGAATGAAGCCAATTTTCAGCAGAGGCCTGGTGAGAAATGCTCCAGACATATGTTTTTGTAACGTGGGAGGAAACCAGAGAATTCAGAGAAAGCCCACACGAACACAGGGTGGACATACAGACTCCACACTGAAGGAACTCCAGCCATGAATCGAACCGGAAAACCTGTTGAAGTTAGGCATCAATGCTACTGCTGCACCACTGCACCATGCGTGTGAGTGTGTGTGTGTGTGTGTGTGTGTGTGTGTGTGTGTGTGTGTGTGTGTGTGTGTGTGTGTGTGTGTGTGTGTGTATGTGTGATAGGAGGGCACGCTCTGTTCAAACAGTACTCAATCAAACCCAACCAATCAGTCAATCACATATCCATTAAAACATAACAGGTTGCACAAATCACAAATATAAAAAAAAAGAACACACAGAAACACAATAACACACACATTCATATATTTATTTATTTATTTAACATTTGTTTACTGGGAAAGTCCGACTTGGAATGAGCCAATTTTTAGTGGAGGCCCAAGGAGAAATACTCCAAACACGTCTTTGTAATATATGTAATATGTAATATATACTCATCTGCTCAGTGCATTTGGCAGACTCCTCCCAAATGCCACCACACAAACTTTACTTAGATATACTAACTCCGCACTCAGATACAAAATCAGGTAAGAGCATGTACCTCAGATAAGTAAAATCATTATTACCACACTAAGAAAAACCTCATTTATGTTCAGTTACACTTGATCAGTACAGCATTCAATTGCATGGAATTATGACCAACTTTGCCAACCACAAAGATTTTTGACTACTTAACTACTCTGCCACTTGTCCATAACTTGTATTTGAATATATATGTATATATATGGAATCACTTAAATTGACTGAATACCTTTTAGGTTCACTTGCATAATGTTGAAACAAATTGATTGACATTATGCAGATTGAGATGCTACTAAGCATGCACTAAGAATTAATCTCAGCACATGCAAAACTTTAAAAATGAAACACAAAGAAAGTAGAGTTTTTTGCAAGGGGACAAGCCACCCTGCACCCCTCTATGTGAGTGGCTGGCTGTGTTTTCTACAACTCCTGCTAATTATATATTATAACTCCGAGATTACACTTGTGAGTTTCAATGTTATGACTTTTGAATGTTATGGTAGGGACCCGTATATATATATATATATATATATATATATATATATATATATATATTTATATATATATATATATATATATATATATATATATATATATATATATATATATGGGCCTCCTACCATTTACCAAAATTACACTTACCCAAAATCCAAATAACTTATACAAATCCACTGAAACCTTATTACAACGAACCAATGAACCGCCGATAATTTTAACAGGGAAACTAACCATTTGGCCACCAGAGTGAACTTTGCCCTTTTCCTCAGTATAGTACAATCTCAGGGTTGGTATATTTAGTGAGGGGGTTGTGGAAGGTTGGTGAAGCCCCTCATTAGCATGGCCTTAATCTTGTTTTGGTGTTTCCTTTTGTATTCTGGTGACCAAGTGGTTAGTTTCCCTGTTAAAATTATCGGCAGTTCATTGCTTCGTTGTAATTAGATTTCAGTGGAGTTGATTTCAGGTAAGTGCAATTTTGGTTAATGGTAGTAGACCCATATATATATATATATATATATATATATATATATATATATATATATATATGTGTGTGTGTGTGTGTGTGTGTGTGTGTGTGTGTGTGTGTGTGTGTGTAGATATGTACATATGTGTGTGCACGTGTGTGTGTTTGTGTACGATCTATATTGAAACATAAAAATTCACTAATTCAATGTTTCAATATGTCTAAACCATAAAATTTAACACTAAAAAAAAAAATCAAAACAACATTGAAAATAAAAAAAAAACAGTAAAAAAGTGTTCCCCTGTACCCCCCACACCACCTGTTAATTAAATATTAGAATTCCAGCAGTTTCAGAACTCTAATATTAAACGATATGTGGATATATATATATATATATATATATATATATATATATATATATATATATATATATATATATATATATATATATATATATAGATATAGATATAGATATATATAGATAGCTATGTAGGTATATAGGTATATATACACACACACACACACACACACACACACACACACACACACATACATATATATATATATATATATATATATATATATATATATATATATATATATAGAGCCACGGTGGTGGTGCTGCGGTAGCATTGTCGCCTCACAGCAAGACATAGTCCCGTTCGATTCTCAGCTAGAACATCTTCTGTGGTGACATGCGTGAATGGGCATACCTTCGTTGAAGGTTGTGCGTTAGGGCCGGCAGCTCAGCACGTAAAAATCAACTGCCAATCATTAGCAGACCGAAGTTCGGCTGTGGTGACCCTTAACCTGGAAAAGCCGAAAGAGCACCATATATATATATATATATATATATATATATATATATATATATATATATATAAAATTCTGTATCTATTTTTTGCTACTCTTTTTATACTTCCTTGCATGCTATACATGTGACAAACACATTTCCTGTATTGTATTGTAACAAAATAAAAAAGATAATGGCTTTCTCTCTTTTCATAAACTCATCTTGTGATGTGGCTCAGGGATGAACTTAGTTGAGAAAGCAACTTGCCAAATGAAAAAGTCTCAAAGCGCAACAAAAACATTTTCCATTGTGACTATGACATCAGTAGCAAGGTGTGCGTAATACTATCAGTTACAGCGGTAAAGCAGCATAGACACTGACTAGTATTTTCTGATATTGTCAGGGGTATTGTAAGGCTGTATTTTATACTTTACATACATTTTCTTTATGACTCTCATTTTTCATTGTATATTAAAATGTCCTACTTGTAAAGAATCAGCAGTGTATTATTTTATATTCTGTTTGCATAATGGTTCCAGTCATGGCTGGAAAAAGTAATTAGACCACTCCACCTACCAGGTTAACAAATGTGTAACTAAGTAAATAATAAAAAAAATAGTCCATCTATTTTAGATTTGCAATCAGAATAGAGTTTACATAATAATAATTAATACATGTAGGCTGAAAACATAGATAAGAACTGAAACACAGATATAATATCTGACACACAGGTGATTACTTGGTCAGATGAATAACTAAAAAAGAGGAATAAGATGGAGAAAGGACGCTGTACCTAAATATGCCAGCAATCTTGGGGAGGAGTAACAGATGGCTGTATCAGAATGGTGATGTAAGCAAGTCCAAGATTTATGTATGTATGTATTCATTTATTTATGTCTAAATGCATTCAAGATTTATTTATTTATGAAAGCATGATTTTATAACCAGGCTAAGTGGCTAAGCTTGGGTCTTTTTCAGTAGATACCAGGAACCAAAATTCCTTCAATTATCACACATCGCTTCTTGGTGCTATTAAAAATGATTTCCAGTCCTTGAGGTTTCAACTATTATAATATCCTTTAGAGAATGATGTTTCCTACAGAACCAACATTTTATAATTATGCACCAAAAATGGAGCCATGGGTCAAAGGCAAACATTTACTGGAGCTTTGCAAGCATCAGTCTATAATGATGAGAGATAAATATATAAAACTGCATAACCATTCAATTCAAATGTAAAAGTAGTTTTATGCTTATATCAGATTTGTTTACCTGGTTTACACTAAGGGATGTGAGTGTGGGAAGTCAAAATGCCTCTGAGGTTCTTAATAAATCATTCCATACTGCAAGCTTCCCAACAAGTACTGCAGAATATAATCCTACCAATGTAACAAAAAAAAACTGACAGATTTCCTAACTGAGGAGAAAAAGATGAATCTCGTGTCTATCCTTAAGCAATCAGTCTTTCATCAGAACATCTACATCAAAAGGATAATATGTCATTGCAACTACCAAACTCTGTTTTAATTCTGTACAAAAATATGTTAATCACAACAATAACTAAAGCATCTCTTTCTGGATGACGTGGATGCTCTGTTCTGGAAATGTTTGCATATCACATCTACATCTGATCAGATGATTAACTTTTGGGCTACAGGGAAGGAGTAAAAGAGTTTTAAAGGACATACTTTCCTCTATAAAAATCCCAAATTCAGGCATATATTAAAACGTGATTTCTGTTCAACAGCATTGTGTACATTAGAGGAAGTCAACCAGTTAAGATGACTGCACAAAAGCAAGTTACCCCATGTGTATAATCTAAATACACAAATATCAAGATGTGAGTCTTTCACAAGACAAGCTCATCCACTGGATGGTTCAGTGCAGTCTGCTGCCATGGTAACATTATGTGCCTGTATGATTGATCAACCTCAGTAAAGCAAAACTACAGAGACTGTATTGCACCAAATCCATGTAGCTGTATGCTGAGCAAAATGGATAGAAGACAGTTCAAAAGCACAGCAGTAATATACATATTTTGTGGATGCGAACCTTATGAAATAAATTTACATAGAGCTCAAATAATCATTCTAAAAGTCTAACATGAAAATGTGGCTTCACATTATACACAGTTCTCAAAATGTCATCCTAATCCCAATAGGCTGTAACAGCTGGAAAATTTGCTACAGAAAAAAAGGTAAAATCCATCTAATGAGTGAGCACCTTCTTTTCTTTTCTTTTCTTTCATATAGGCACTGATTTATACAAAGGAACTGCACCATAATCTACATACTTAGTCACACTGTTGACTTAGAGTGGGTTAAGCATGGTTCACTTCTAAACTATAGTTGTGTAAATTGAACTTTCAGTAACAGTAGTTGTTCAAATGTTTACTGCAGTAGCCTTAGCTATGTGGGTTATATTCTGCCAGGGATGTAACACTCGGCCCGCTTTCAAAGTTTCAGAGCACCTTCTATGTTACAAAACTGTCAAGCAGCTTGAGCTGAGCTGACTAAAAGACAAGTTTGGGCATGATACACTTTAGAGCTTTCCTGCCAGCAGAGAGAGGGAGGCTGAGCCCTGAAAGGACAATGCTAGGAACAACAAAAAAATAAATGTCCAAACCCTGGCATAAAAAAGCACACCAAAAAACAAGGAGGGATGGAGGTAGGATGGGAGTGGCTACTGCAGCAGTGATCATTTGAACATCTACTGTTTTGGTAAGTTCAGCTTACGCATATGTTCTGTGCTCATCATATTGATCACTGCTGCAATAGCCTTAGCTATATAGGTAGATTACCTTAGTTAACTACATTTGGCAGGAGAACAGCCCAGGCGGCCCTGGAAAATGGTCCTAGCAATGATTGATTTGGACCTAGAGAATCAAGCTTGTAATGCTTTGTAAAGATATGCACAGAGGACCGAGTAGCAGCTTCTAGAACACTTCTAGAATCCAACCCTTTCCAAAAAGCCATAGATGAGGCCATGGCCTTGGGAGAGTAGCATAGTTTTGTTTTTGTGAGTATAACAAAAGGTAATATAGCCTTAGTCAATGATTTAGAAATAGTCTGTTTTGACACAGGTTGTCCCCTCGTCTTACCTTCACAAGAAATAAACAAATGATCTGAAGCTGTGAAAGATTTAGTTGTGTCAAGATAGTACCTGTGCTGCCTGTGGATATCCAAGGCATGGTGTATCCTTTCTCTTTAATTTTTAGGTTTAGGAAAGAAAATGGGGAGATGATTAGTTTGAAAAGTAAAGTCAGATATTGCTTTAGACATAAAAGAAGGATTAATTCTCAAAAAATCCTGTCCCTATGAAAATGAGACAGCATTGACTCACCATAAGAGCTTGCAACTCAGATACCTTTCTCACAGAGGACAGAGCAATCAATAAAACTGTTTGCCATGTCAATAACCTCAAGTCAGACAGATTAGCTGGTTCAAATGGAGCAAGTGTTAGCTTCTTTAACACAAAATTAAGATCCCATAGACACCACCTGTTATCTTGAAGGTCTCTTAAGCAAAACTCATTTCAAAAACATTCTGACACGAGATTACTTCGAAAGAGTTGGATCCATAGACAGACATGCTAAAATGGCCAAAAAATAAACCTTGACAGAGGAATAAAAAGGCCATGGGATAGTAACTCACACAAGTATTGCAAAACCAGAGAACAATTAGCCCCAAATGGGTGCTGGTTATGTTGCTGCACAACTAGAAAACCTTTACTATTTGCTAATATTTGATTTTCTAGAAGCAGACTTTCTTGCCTCCATTAGTACCTGCTGCACATCCTCAGAAAACAAGTGGCTAAAAGGAATTAAGACCCTATCATTCAGGCAGGCAAATGAAGATGATTAATTTTGCAGTGTATCAAACATCCCTGTTCTAGTGTGAGTAGATCCAGTCTGTGAGGAAGCTTAGGTAATTGCCCCTGACCTTTTCTAAAAGAAAGGAGAACCATGGTTGTCTATGCCAGAAGGGAGTCACCGCAATGATCTTAGGGGGATTCATTCGGAATCTTCAGAATTACCCTGGAAATTAGTGGAAAGAGTGGAAAAGCATACAGGAACACTCCTGGCCAAAGTAAAGAAAAGAAAATTCAATACTTTTGGGCTGCAGACAAGAAGCAAAAGAATTTTAAAGAACATATCTTCTTCTATAAAATCTGAGATTCAGACATATATTAAAACATGATTTCGACAACATTGTACACATTAGAGGCAGTCAACCAGTTAGAATGACTGCAAAAAAGCAAGGTACCTCATGTGTCTTATGTAAATGCACAAATATCAAGATGTGACTCTTTTACAAGGCAAGCTCATTTGACTGGATGGTTCGGTGCAGTCTGCTGCCATAGTAATCCAATGATTTTTCAATAGGTCTGCCTCAGTACATTACACTACAAGATTTTTTAAAACAAATGAATTAGACTTCTTTAAAGAAATATGACACAAAAGAAGTCTATGACACAAATTATATGCCATTTTATATGATTTATATATCATTATTTTAATAGTACATATACTACATATGAAATATAAAACAATAAATGTATATATTTCATGCATTTATAACCTGTTTATGTGTCTCAACTTGTCAGAAATTTGTATACTAAAATTATTTCATATAATCAATTTATATGAACATTTACTTCAATAATATACACATTCCCCTGGATTCAATAAACTTCATGCAAGAATAGCACTATTCCTGCACAGAGTGGTTCGTGTCCATATAGCACAGCAGCGCAGCTTGCCTATTCATGAAGGCATGCTGCTGTTCTACCTATACGGACACAAACCATGAACAAGTGCAGGGAGTGTGTCCAAGTGGTGCATGGACATTGAATACATCCCCTGCACTCAGAAAGTGCCGTACGGCACTTTCTAATAAGGATCTGTCATAATATTAGAAATTTACTCTAATATTATGCCAGTATTTCAGTGTCTGCGGACACTGAAATGAAATAATGATTATTTCAGTGTCCATGGACACTGAAATAAACACAGCATCAAGAAAGCAATGCAGGGGGTATGTGACAGGTTCCGTGACACACCTTCTGTATTGCCAAACTGCTGTATGACACCTCCGCAACCTAATAAAGTAGGAAATCTGTGCAAATGTACAAATAATGGGGGATAAATCCCTCAAAAGGGACACAACACACATATTTCCCACTAAACTTAGAAAGTTGATAGAAAATAGGTCATGCATTAGCATTAATTACCGAAGGGTAGAAGTCTGAAAGCAAATGTATGCCAATATTCCCTGACAGCAGTGCATGTGGACAAAGGCACAAATAATGGGAGGAAAAAACATTAAAATAAGGACAAATCTGAAAAATTGTCGTCACACACTTAAAAAGTTGATAGAAAACAGGATATGTATTAGCAGGAGCCCCTGAAGGATAGAAGCCTGAAAGCCAAATGAATGTCATTATTTCATGATTGCAGCCCTCAATGACTTGTCAGAACACCACAAGACTCACTTATATATAATATAATAATATAATAATAATAATAATATACTTTTTTTTCTAGGTTAAGGAATGTTTAAGCATAGCTAAGCAGGTGTGCACGGTATGGCTCTCGGCTTACCATAGCTTAAACATCCCATAGGAGATAAATACAAATATAGAGGTGAAATTTCCAAGCTGAGATGGTGTAGTGGTTAGAGTCCTGGCTTTACATGCAGGTGTTCATAGTTCAAGTACCAAGACACATAACTTATTTTTTTATGGGAGAGTAGTGTTAAAATAATTTTTGTAAACTTAAATTATGTAGCAAATGTTTTTGCCAACCAGGGTAGTGTAGATGGTGTACAATGTAAGTATGAGTGTATATAACATGTGAAACTACCCTTGTACACACAAGTGCCCCATACAGTATAGTCACACCCCTTGCCAATGTAAGGAAAGCAAAAAAAGGGATGTCATGTAAAGTATATGATATACACTTAATAAATGAAAGCACTCCTCTGATATATTAAAACAATTAAAAGTGAGCAATGGTTAGCAATGCTAATCTATGCTTAGCAAGTGTAACCATTGCTAAAACATGATTGCTAAGCAGTGGGTAGCTCAGCTAAGTGGATTTGTGCACTGTTAAACACTTCTCAACAACTTTTCCTTTAAGCAGTGTTAATACCGGCTTAGTGGATTTGCACACTACTTAGCGAAGCTTAACCTTTTCAAAATGCTCCAATGACAGCAAAGAGCAGGAATATAGCACTATTTAAATGGGGCAGGCAGGAATAGAGCCATAATCTGTTATAGTCCATCTGTGCAGATACAATGGCTGGCAATGGAAAGGGAGTGCACTTCTGAGTGCAATGCTGAAGCATTCGGGAATCCAGGGTTATGGCTGGACTCCTAGTAAAAAAGCCATGAAGAGAGACTGCTGTGAGGTCAGTACCAGGGTTCCCAATACAAAGTGGAGGCCTGGGACTGTCTCTCATGTGACCTCACCAGTGCTACTGGCATCCCCTGGACTGGTGAGCAGGAATAGCACCACTATGCCAACCTAAAGTGGATGGAAGAGGGATCTCTTGAACCAGTGGATCCAAGATGGATGGATCCAGAATGCTCCAGTAGTGCATAAGTATCACTATCAAGTAGCTTGTAGCAAATACTAGCTTGAGAATGTGATAGACAGATATGCATAATGTGTGTTTTTCTCCCCTACAGCTGTGGCAAAGAGGGCTGTGAACATTGAGGCCCATGGTGACAGACTGCTGAGGCTGCACCCATAGCCTGGTGAGTACAACTCTATTTTGCAGTACATAGTCCAAATATCTAAGAAGGAGTAGCACGAGTGCAGGCTGGATGAAAGGAATAAATGAAAATTAATTGAGCGCTTTCGTCACAATCTACTCGTGCTTTATTCTTTAGTTGTTCATTTGGTTTTTCACAGCCTCCACTCGTGCTTTATTCTTTAGTTGTTCATTTGGTTTTTCAAATCTAAGGACTACATTGCATACTGCTAGTAGGTATACTCTTACTGTGTGAACTGAATAAATATAAAAGTTTGACTGACTAATATTGATGTGAAATAATGATCCTTTACAAAAAAATGTTTATTCTGGTAAGTTGTTGTAGACATATATACTGCACTAATCTCTGAACCCCGAATAGTAATGTGTAAAGTATAAAACTGCGTTCCATGCAGCATTGCTTTGTGTTAACCTTTGCTTTCCAGATTGTAGTAATCCAAAGGATTAACGCACAGTACAATATTTATCTGTCATGCACGAATCACTGGATTTCAAGTTCAGACTGTCTAACCAATAGACTATTAGGCAGAAACCAGGGAAGCAAAAAACAGCAGTTCCCAAGTAGCTCACTGTGATGGGCAATAGCTTAGTTGTTACTTTTGCACACCCACACAGAGTTCAAATCCAGAGAGTGGCACTAAGAAGTTTGAAAATCCACATACAAGTAATCAGGAATAAATGTAAAAAACATCAGGTAGTATTAACCTAAATTTTCCCCACAGGTGTTACAGGTAAGGAAATGTTGCTAGTGGCTGTATGAAATTTCAGAGGTGTCCAACCATGTTATGACCTTGTGTTCATGCCTACTACAAACAGCCATATGACCAACAATATAGCTCTGTGGACTCAGCAATACCTTACCTGTAAAACCTGTCTCCACCAAAGTAGAGTAATCCCCTTTGCTGGGCTGCAGCAATACACAAACCACATAATTGGTCGCTATGTTGGCTGTACAGGTCAGAGTAAAATCAGGCACCAACTTGGCAGCGAGTTAACCCTTGTCTGAACAAGCATATAAGGCCCCATGGGGATTACTGCAAGACTATGAGTACAAATTGGACACATTCACCAAGGGCAATCACAAGGTCATCTTCACATATGTCTGCAATCTCAGAGGCAAAAACACAACCCACCCTGTAATGGTGGTTAATCACATCACATACACACACACACACACACACACACACACACACACACACACACACACACACACACACACACACACACACACACACACACACCATAGCTATAGGCAACCTGTTGCAGACAGGTTTAAGGCAAACATCACCCCCCTGGCTCACCATCAGTGTAGGTAGATATGCACAGTACCTGCAACCCTCCCCTCATCATTAGGGAGTAGGTGCATACTGCCTAATCAAAGTCAACAAAAGCAAGTCTCCATGGGACCTGAGAACATTCCTATCGGCATCCTACATGAACTCAGGCATATGCTTCCAGCTCGATTAGACACTGTGTGAAAGCAAAGCTTGAGCACCATTGACATCCTATCTGCAAGGAAGATGGCCACTGTCATCCCCCTACACAAACATGAATGATTAAGGGTGGTTTATGCAATGTACTGGCCCCAATTGGGGGGAACATGACACATCAGGACCAGGAGTTCAATACAGGTTCATACTGTGCTAATAGATGACAGGGGTATGATGTGGTTGTAAGTGGTGGCTAATGATAGGCAATATTGATGTGCTGGCTCTGTAAATAACTCTGGGCAGTGTATGAGGTCCTGTGATGTGTTTCCCTGTTTATGTCTTCCAGGTGCCATGCAGTATCAGCCAACGTACACTGCTGAGGAAAATGCAGCCATTACAGAGGCAATACTTCAGCATCATGTGGTGCTGTTTTGCAGGGGCTTACAAAATCTGCTGGAGCAGACTGTCCTGTGGGATGACCTTCTCTATAGAGTGAACACCTTGGGCCACCATGGCCTCACATGCAAGCAGGTCAGTCATCAGGCAACTGACCTGATACGTCGTGCCCGGCAAAGGGCTGCTGCTGTGGCAAGGGACTGTTCTACCACAGGTGGCGTCCTGCTGTGCAGGCCCCACTTACACAAATGGAGGAGATCCTTGCCAACCTTGGGGCAATCCCCATACAAATACCAACACATGAAACCCCAGTCATGGAGGTGAGTAGCACCCAGGCAACAGGTGAGGACCATCCAGGTAAGGCCACAGTGCACATCAATTTAAGCATATAGCAGTCATACTGTCTTCAATAGAGTATCTAGATGCATATGTCAGTTCAAACTGCATTTGGGGGATGGGGTTTAATAATGCACACAAGTGCACATCTATGGTAAAGGACAGGACATTGTGTACTATCATACCTTGTACTGTACCTGTGCAGACATGTAGCATTCATCTTGTACCAATGCCAAATGTGAGTCTGCTGACAATACCTCTCTCCCACAACTACATAGATACATCTGGTATGCAAGTGGGACAGCAGGCTGATGCTGGTGAGTATGGGATTTTCCTGTTGTGGCTCACAAGTACCCCAGGAATGTTAATGTATGTGACCATGCACACAACTGTTACTCTCAGCTATTTTGCAATATCTGCATGTTCACTTTTGGTGCAGTTAACTGCATTGCATCACTGTGGTCATCACAGGGTATTACAGGACATGTCACATATCTGTAGCATACCTCACAACCTGTCACTGCAGGAAATCTGGACAAAGATTGACAAAATGGGGGGACCAAGGGCCAAAATTAGGGACATATTTTATAAATTAGTGTTATACAGTGCATATAAATGGTGTTAGAATGCCAGGTATTTGTGAAATACAAAAATGAGAGCACAATAACACATTTCCGAACCCTTCCAACCTTTCATGTGACCTATAACCTGTACAATCCAATTGTAAAACAAACACATCTGGTAGGGGAACAGTTATGACACATACAAAACTTACAAGAAGCTGGATGCATACGTATGCACAGGCTGAAGCTAATACTGTATTGAAGCACCTTCCATTATATTTAAAACATTACATTTTCTTGGGTACACACCTGCCATCAATTACAGAGACTCTTTGATTAACAGAAAATAACGGTCAGCTGTCCTAACAGGATCATCCAAAATGTACTCAACTGCCTGCTACAGCAACAGCCATAGTTTGCATACAGCTTATGAAACAGCAAAGGGATCTCATCTGTGAAAGGTATCAGCCCAAAGAAGGGTACACACACATTTCCACAGCATTGCATATAGCATGAAACACAGTGAAGACAGTCATCACATGGTGGTGGAAATATGGGGCAACAGTGATATTGCAAAGAAGTGGGCATCCCTCCAAATGTGTGGAAAAGACAAGAAAAAAACTGTTCAGGGATGCTGGCAGGAGACCTACAGCAACACTACTGGAGTTGCAGGAATCACTGGCAAATACCAGTTGTGGACTACATGTGACAACAATCTCTGGTATTCTCCACATGTCTGGCCTATGGGGTAGGTTTGGAAAATGGAAGCCTTCTCACACACAGAACAACATCCAGGTCTGGTGGATTTCTCAAGAAAAATACATCAGGTCCCCCAACAGCATGTGGGGAAATGTGTTATGGTGCAATGAGATCAAGGTTGCATTTTTTGGCCACAATACCAAAAGGTTTGTTTGGCACAAGAACAACACTGTGCATCAGCAAAAGAACACCAACCCCATGGTGAAGCATGACGATGGTAGTGTCCTGCTTTGGGGTTGCTGTTCATAAGCTGGAAATGGGCCTGTAGCCAAGGTGGAGGGGATTAGGAAGAGTTCAAAATACCAGTCCCGTTTTGCCCATCATCATCATGTGTCTGCTAGAAAGCTGTGGATGGTGAGGACTAACACCTTTCCACACAACACTGACCAATACCATACATCAAAATCCATAAAAGAATGTCTTCACCAGAAGACAATCAATGTTTTGGAAGGGCCCAGTCACAGTCCACACATACATCCAATAGAGAATCTGTGGGATGCCCTGAAGAGGCCTGTGCGGAAGTGATACCCTCGCAATCTGACAGTGTTGGAGGGCTTCTGCAAGGAAACGTGTACAAATATTGCTAAGTCATGATATGTCATGCTGATACACACCTTCCCAAGTGGACTGACTGCTGTTAGGAAATCAAAAGGTGCTTTAACAAAGTATTAGTTTAAGGGTGTGCACAGTCATGCAACCTGCTTATTGTACATATTTCAACTTCTACATATTACCCCTAACCGATGTGTTTGTTTTTCAATTGGATTGCAGAGGTTATAGGTCACATTAAAGTTGGGAAATGTTATCACATGACTTCTGTTGTCTCATGTTATATAGCAGACAAACCTGGTATATTAAGAGGGATGTCTACCCTTATAATGTCCACTGTAAGTGTAAAAGGTTGTTAGTGTAACTGATTCTGTTGTAACATACCTGTCCTGCAGAGTTTGAAGTGTGAGACTCAAAATATGTCATAAAATAGTGACATCAGTCCTCCTATCATGCCAGTAATGTGTCAGACAAATATAGGATTAATGACAAACAGACCAGAAATATGAGCCACACATGTAGACATTCAGCGACACTCTGCACAGTTGAGAGGTATGTTCTGTAGGAGTTGCCATTGTGCTATACAGGTGAACAACAATTATGTGTACATGGGTGCAGTGTGTGCTACTTGAAAGCCCATCACCTACTAACACTACTCACATATCACAGGGGTGTATATAAGCTGTAACAGGAAGTGGAAATGGCTGCACTGCGTGATGTTGAGGGCCTGTCCAGGGTGTGAATGTAGTGGTCTGACTGTGTTGTTAATGTCACCAGTTGGCTATTGTGAGGTCTATGTAATGCCTGTCTGCCACCTCACCTGTATGTGTGTGCATTGTGTGAGTGCATGTGCATGCATGTGTGTGCATGTGTAGCAGCAAATGGTATAGTGCAGATATTAATTTACATATGTTGTCTTTCCCCCACAGGTGGTCATGGTGGTCGCAGTCCCTCCCGCTTAGTATCTGATGTTAGTGTCAGTGCAGACTCTGGAAATGATGAGGGTTATATTCAGCCGTAGGTGGTGTTGTCAGGAGCTGGATCTGTGCCATCAGTTGCCATTTCACACTCATCCACAACGTCCCCACACACAGTTACAATGCCCATACATGCCCCATCCCCAGCAGCCACAGATGATGGACAGTTGGCAGGTGGTGGCATGGAACAGGCTAGTGTGGTGACTATGGCAGGTGTGAGTGTAGACACTGTCCATAGCCAGAGTGCAGGTGAGGTACCACACAGGGGGATGGACAGGGGTGCTAACAGAAGGACTGCTGCTCATCCAGCCACTGCCACAAGTGCCACAGCAGGTGTCATCAGATGTATGTTTCGGTCTATCATGGATGCACAGGCATGTAGTGAATGCAACACCAGACAAATATCAGGGTGGTGGATGCAGCTCTTCCTGGTTTACTTGATGATATACGTGACCGTGTTGAGGCCACATGTCAAAATACTGAGGTCATGAATAGATGCGTGGGGTGAGACCTTGGCAATCCTCAATCATGGCAAGTCTGTGCTAGAGCATGTGGTGGAAGATGGGCATCAGCCACGTGGACGTAGGTCAGCACCAACATCAGCTGAGAGTCTACGGGGCCATGCACCTTCACACTCCTGTAGTGGCAGTGACACCAGCACTACCAAAGGGGGGTTGCTGTCCACATCACAACAGAGCAGCCCATGGGCACATGGTCATGGCCGGTCCTGTCAGGGACACAGATCCAGCAGACAGCAGTCACCAGCAGGAAGCAGCACTGCATCCAGCCTTGGGCCTGGTGGTGTCAGTGAGACCCCTGGCAGGACCAGTTCACATGTCCATGGATGGAGACGGTGAACTGGACACCTTGCCATGTATGGTCCGCAGCTGTCCAACATACCCCTGTGTAGGACAGCCACATGGTATGACTGTGTGCATACATACACATGCACATCTGTATCACAGCCAAGTCACCTCCAGATGCACACAGCACCTCTGCACAGCCCATCTATAGGATTCTCCTCCAAACACACACATGGATGTCAACCATATGGCCCAGCCTAGGCCTCTGGCCTGTACATATGATAATACCTGTGCCACATCCCTGTCATCCATATCATTGATGCAGGGATAGGTTAATATGAGTCTGATGCACAGGGTGAATATTGTACAGTGCAGCTATGTAATACTGTTTAAGGTGCTGTCTGCTTGCATTTGTTATGAGTACATATAAAGGTGTATGTATCTTATTAGCCATGATACATTATTGCTGTTAGTACCACTAACTAAATGCAGTCTGACATGCTATATTCTGTTTGTGTTCCAGGTGTCTGTGTGTCTGCAGGCTGTGGCCCTGCAGACATTACCAATGTGGAGTATGACAGTGTGGAAATACACCAACTGTTTTATAGCCAAGGTACAGATTTATATGTATGTTTATCAGGTGTGTATGCATGCAACAGTGTGTGATGGACACTGTTCTCAGACAGTGTGACCTGGCATACATGCCCCTTGTCAAAAACAGGTAGCCTTCAGACAGGTCTCCTCAGTGTTGTGTAGTACCACAGGCTCATACATGTGGAGTAAGTTATTGAAGTACTGCCAGTAGGTCCCTCACCAGCTTAGCCATTATATTGACCACAACAGATTCTCATGTCAGCATCTGTTGCCCCTGCCATTTCTTTCCCATACAGTCAACCCTGATACAGTTGGTGAGGGCATGCATGATACTGTGTATGACAGGTTTGTGGTATGTATTCCTGAGTTTACATGGTGGAACAGAGAGACAAAATGGTATATCCTTTGCATACACACAGTAAAGACTGACAAAGGAGATGTGCATACAGTAAAACAAACACAGTTTGCAATGGACAGATTCAGAAACCTTCATATACACTTTAATGTACTATAGTGCTACATACACATGACATGCCCCACATAGATTATGTGTGTGGGACATAACCCATTACCTCTTACAACATGTACTGTTGTGAATGCCTTCATGGATGGTGATATAACCCACCAGAAATAGCAAATGGAGTAATCTATTGCTCCTATAAGCCTAGATAAGTGCTAGAGTAACAGACATATTAGCATGATGTTTCAGTCAGGTATGATATCTGATGCTAGCATGTGTGTCAGTATACTAACTGTGACCTATTTGGCAACAATATCACATACATGGCCATTGTTAGGGGACACAGACCACATATGGGTTGCAAACATCCAGATATTCCATAGACATCTGTACAGATGACTGCAATGGCCTGTACAATGGTTTAACATGCTGCATGTCAGGCAGATGCCATTAACATGCTATATAAAGTAATGCCATCGGGAAGTGGTAAACAGGCATGGATGGTACACACATCAAAATGGTATAACCCACACAGGATATGATTCTCAACACAAGCACACACACAAACACCATTTCCAGTATTGAGATTAGAGCCCCTACCTATCTAGTTATTTATCAGACGCACCACACAGCTAATATGAATTCACCTTGTCCCAAGGTGCTTCTAAGGTGAATGACATCAGCAGGCCTTGTAAAGTAGGATGATGGGAAGTGTACAGGGTGGTACACACACACACACACACACACACACACACACACACACACACACACACACACACACACACACACACACACATTTACTTGCCAGTATTCCAGGAAAAAACTGTTCAAATCCACCATTCAATAAACAGTTTAATAGATCAGGACATAAACAGCATAAATAGCAAAACAAAGCTTTTAAACTGCTGACTGCAGCTCAACTGAAACTTTTGAATAAATACTTAGCATTTGTGCCTTCAGTGGCAGGTGATTTAAATGACATGCTTACTGAACTAAGGTGCTTTGCAAGGAATGTTGATTTAAAGTTGCTATATAAAAATTCTCAATTTAGCAATGTTTTAAAATGAACTAGTACATTTATACCTAACAGTACACCCACTGTAAAAGCTTGAGTATGTGTGAATAAGAACTATATGAGCTCTATTTTGTTAATCAAAAAGGAAGTAAGTTTTTTAACCATATCAGTGAAGAAAAATTTGCACTAACTTCTTTATGCTTAAACAAGGATATAATTATTAAATCAGCAGATAAAGGGGGAAATAGTTATTATGAATATAGTGAAATATAATGAATGGATGTATGAATTATTATCTGATACTTTTGTGAAAGTTGATTAGAAGTTTATATCTGATGTTATTATGAAGGTTAAAACTTTTTTATATGAAATACTGATGGATGGCTCAATTACACCAGAGACATATAATTATTTGTATATGGTTAACCCAGTTACACCTTTCATTTATGGACTACCCAAAATCCATAATAGTCTAGCCAGGCCACCAATGTGACCTATTGTGTCAGGAAAGAAATGGGCTACAGTAGCAATTTCTAAATATGTGGATAGGCAGCTAGTTCCTTCCCTGAAATACTGCCATAGTTATATTAAAGATACTCCTGATTTTTTACAGATGTTAAATGAGTGGTCTCTAATAAATGTAAGCTCTGACATCCTTTTAGTAACTATGGACAAAAGGTCACTCTTCACCGTTATTCCCAATGACATCCCACTCACCAGACTGAACAAGGAAAAGATCACAGTAAGCTGCCTGTCAGGTGCTAGAATCTGCCACATAACACAAGCACTCAGGTCACTCCACAGCAAGTACAAGTATGACTCAGTCATTGTCCATGCCGGTGTGAACGACCTGAGACGTACCTCCCTGGACTACATGAAAAGAGACATAGAGGAGCTCTCAGATTATGTAGCCCAGGCCGGTATGACCCTGACCCTGAGCAGTATCCTACCCTCACCAAGAATGATGCCACAATACAGAGACAAAATGATCAGCTTTAATAATTGGCTTAATTACTGGTGTCATTCTAAGGGGATCCAATGTCTGTCTGCCTGGGATGACATGTTTTGACAAGCCATGCTGATTCGCAAGGGACGGCTTGCACCTGTCACCGCTGGGCTTACGGATATTGGCAAAGGCTCTTGCCTCCCCCATAGTGCCTTTTTTAGGCAAGGCTCAAATGATAAACCTACTGCCCTAGAAAACAAAAATGGAGAAAAACTAAGGGTAATACTGCTCAATGCCAGAAGTCTAAACCTCAAGATGCACGCCCTCGAAGCCCTCCTCAGTATGGAGAACATCAATGTCTGTGCTGTGACTGAAACCTGGTTCAAGGCTCCTGAGAGCACCCCAGCACTATCAGGTTATACCTCATATCATGCGTTCCGGCCCCAAAATCCGGACCGAACCACAAAAGGAGGGGGAGTATCCATATTCATAAAGGATACCCACACCTCCAGGTTAGTGGCAATGCACGAAGCATCGGAGACCATCCAGGTGCAATTAACCATAGGCAAAACTGCCCTACAGTTTGTAACATGCTACAGACCACCTTCTCAAACTCAGGAAACCCACACAGCCTTCCTGTAGACACTGGAGAGTATGAATGTCTCTCCAAACACCATCATATTGGGTGACTTCAACTACCCAAACATAGACTGGGAACATTACTCAAGCCCCAACACCCTAGCCCAAAGGTTCCTTGAGTTCATAAACTCAAATGCTATGGAACAACTAGTCACCATTCCCACAAGAGGAGAAAATATACTAGACCTGATCATCACAAACATGGGGACAAAATGCTCCACACCGGAAATATATCCCTCATTGGTGAGATCAGACCATAAATTAATCTCACTGGAGATCCACATCCCGCCCCCACCCCCAGCAAAAAAGACCACAGTGAAGAACTTCTCAAAAGCAAACTTCACACTTCTTAAGACTGGAGTGGTATCTTTCAAGGCCCCCGAGCCAGTGGAAACCACAACCCACGCTGCTGAAACCCTTACAAATGCCTTCTACGAACACCTCCAGGAATGTATGGATCAAGCAATCCCTAATAAAATCAAGACCCTTTCCACCAAAGGCAGGCGCCCAGTCTGGTGGACTCCAGCCATAAACAAACTCTACAACAAGAGGAGAAAGCTACTACATGACAGAGAAAAATCCCTAAAAAGGAAGGCATCTCTGATCAATACTAGCAAAAAACTACGATCACTCATAAAATCATCCAAGGCCAACTTTGAGAGAAAAATCGCTAATGACACAAAAGACAATCATAAAGCCTTCTTTAGCTATGTTAGAAACCTGGGTGGAAACTCGCAGATATGCTCAGAATTAGTCCAAAATGATAAAAAAATCACTGAACCCACAGACATTGCCAACATACTAGCAGACAGGTTCAGTGCAAATTTCTGCCCTCCCTCCCCCCCAAAAGGAGAAATATCTATCCCACCAGAGTCTAGCCTCCCAAACATCTCAGATGCCCAGGTGAGAGCTGCTCTCTCTAAAGCAAAAAACACAGCATCAATGGGACTGGACGGTGTCCCTGGCTGTGTGCTACATGAACTCAATGAGGAACTAAACCCACACATAAGGCTGCTGTTTAATCTTAGCCTTACTACAGGATACGTACTCAAAGAATGGCGTATGGCAACTGTGGTCCCACTCCACAAAGGCGGTGCTTCTACGGACCCTGGAAATTACCGCCCCATAAGCTTGACGAGCCTTGTCTGCAAAGATATGGAGAGGATTATAATGGAACTCATAAATAAAGACATTGGGGACCTACAGACACTGGATCCTACCCAATTTGGCTTTGTCAAGGGCAGATCCTGCCTCTTGAACTTGGTCGACTTTTTCGAAACAGTCACTAAGGCCATTGATGAGGGTAAGGCAGTTCACACAGCCTACCTTGACCTAGCAAAAGCGTTCGACACAATACCCCACTCGGGCATCATAGAAAAGCTCACCAGCTTAGATGTAAACCCATATGTCACAAGATGGGTTGCAAACTGGCTCAAGGACAGAACACACAGGGTTAGAGTTGCTGGTGCCATGTCAGACTCTAAGCGGTCACAGCGGTGTCCCACAGGGCTCAGTCCTGGGCCCCTCTTGTTCGGCATTTATTTTTCTGAAGTGCAGGCAAACATAGGGGATTGTGGCTGACAAAATTTGCAGATGACTGCAAACTGGGCACCATAATTGACACTCCATCAGACACAGACATCCTCCAGAAAGGTCTCATAGAAATGGATAACTGGTGCCAGAGCCATGGCCTTAAGCTAAATGCCAAAAATGTATAGTCATACCCTTTGGGAAAAACAAGGTAACCCCTAATTACCACATAGGTGGTAATCCATTAAACACGGAAGAAGTTATCAGGGACCTGGGGACCCAAGTTGACAGTAACCTCTCTTTTGACACTCACATTGCCAAAGTGGTTAGGAAGACCTTCTACATTGCCCACCTGATCATGAAGGGATTCACATCCAGATCAGGAGAGGTCATTGTACCCTGTACTCTTCACTTATCAGACCAATGATTGAGTACAACGCCCCATTCGGAATGTACTTTACCCGACACCTGCAGCAGTTGGAAAGACCCCAAAAGTTCCTCACCAAAAGGATAAAGGGGCTCAAACATATGTCATACGATGCCCGACTGAAGAAACTTCAGCTCTATTCAGTCGCATACCATCTGCTCAGAGGTGATCTGTGCCTGACATACAAGGCCATGTCCAACCCGGAATTAATGGACATGCTCCACCTCAAAAAATCCAAATCCACCAGAGCCACGAGAGCAAGAGACTTAAACCTCAACACGGATATAAATAGGACATGATGGAGGGACAGATTCATCACCCAGAGACTCCCTACACTATGGAACAGAATCCCAGTCCATGTGAGGCAGAGCCCCTCACTGACTCTGTTCAAGAGAAATCTTGACGAGTGGATGGGAGATCGTAGGTTTACCCCGGGAATCATCTCTGTATCACTGCTGGACAGAGGTACAGCAAACTAATGGGTATAGTATTCTCATCCTAAGGGGTGGTGAAAGCCACACACACTCTGGCTAGGCTTATAAATGCCCTAGGGCAGATAGCCTAGTATGAGCCTATGAACCTATGAACCTATGAATATGTAACAGTACATAAGGTATATGATGCAATGAAAGTGAACCTATTATGTTCTGTGTTGGACTGATTCTTGAATAATAACATATTTGTGTTTAATAATGACTGTTACCATTAATGTCTGGGGTGGCTATGGGTACACAACAGCTAACACCTATGCTAACATAGTTCTAACTAGATGGGAAGAACAATACATATTCTCAGAAAGAGAGATGTTCATAGGTTCATAGGCAAGTACTAGGCTATCTGCCCGAGGGCATATGTACGCCTAGCCAGAATGTGTTGGCTTTTGCCGCCCCCTTAGATTAGTTCCATGTACCTCTGTCCAGCAGAGCCATTAGTTCCCTGTGCCTCTGTCCAGCAGAGCCACTGCAGTGATCCCTGGGGTACATTTTCCATTTCCCATCCACTTGTCAAGGTTTCTCTTGAAGAGTGTTAGTGAGGGGTTCTACCTAATGTAGATTGGAATCCTGTTCCAAAGCATGGGGAGACTCTGGGACAGGAATCTATCCCTCCAGCAAGTCATATTTACCATTATGGTGAGGTTTAGATTGCTAGAGCATATGGCTCTTGGGGATTTGTTTTTTTTTAGGTGGAGCATGTCCATCAATTCTGGGTTGGACATGGTCTTGTATGTCAGACAGAGATCACCTCTGAGTAGGCAGTATGCAACCGAGTACAGCTGGAGTTTCTTCAGTCAGACTGCATAGGGCATCTGTTTGAGGCCAGTAATCCTCTTGGTGAGGTACTTCTGTGGTCTTTCCAGCTGTTGCAGGTGTCTTGTAAGGTATATCCCAAATGGGGCATTGTACTGTATGATGGGTCTGATGAGTGCTGAGTAGAGGAGCACAATAACCTCTTTTGTTCTAGATGCAAACCCTTTTGTGATTAGGTGGGCCACATAGAAGGATTTTCTAACCACCTTGGCAATATGATTATCAAAGGAGAGATTACTATCTACTTGGGTCCCCAGATCCCTTATTTCATTTTCTGTATTTAGGGGACTACTACATATGTGGTAGATCATGGGTACTTTGTTTTTTCCAAAGGGGATGACTATGCACATTTTGGCATTTAGCTTGAGGCCATGATTTTGACACCAGGTATCCGTCTCAGTGAGACACTTATGGAGGATGTCTGTCAGCCGGAGAGTCAATTATGGCCCCCAGTTTGCAGTCATCTGTGAACTTGGTCAGCCATAGTTCTCCTGTGCTTGCCTGTACCTCTGAGAAGTATATACCGAACTGGAGGGGTCCCAGGACTGAGCCCTGGGGGACGCCACTTGTAACTGGTTTAGAGTCAGACCTAGAGCCTGCTACTCTCACTGTGTGGGTTCTATCCGTAAGCCAATTGGCAACCCATCTTGTGCCATAGGGGTTTATGTTCAGGCTGGTGAGCTTGTCTATAATACCAGAATGGGAAATGGTGTTGAAAGCCTTTGCGAGGTCTAGGTAGGCTGTGTGAACCTCCTTTCCCTCATCTAAGGCCTTGGTAACTGTCTCAAAGAAGTCCAACAGGTTTAGGAGGCATGATCTGCCCTTAAAAAAGCCAAACTGGGTAGGGTCCAATATTGGGAAGTTCCCAACGTCTCTGTTAATGAGTTCCATGATGATGCGCTCCATAGCCTTGCAGACCAGGCTAGTCAGGCTTATAGGTGATAGTTCCCGGGGTCCATTGTGGCTCCACCTTTGTGGAGTGGGATAACTGTTGCTGTGCACCATTCTATGGGTATGTAGCCTGCAGAGAGGCTGAGTTTGAACAGTGTGTTTAGGTGAGGGGTTAGTTCATTTTAGAGTTTGTGTAAGACACAGCCTGGGACACCGTCCAGTCCCATTGAAGCTATGTTTTTGGCTTTGGATAGGGCTATTTTAACCTGTGTGTCAGTGATTATTGAGGTTCTACATTTTTCTGATATGGTTATGGGCCCTTTAGGGGGTGAGGGGCGGTGAAGTTTTCACTAAACCTGTCAGCCAGAATGTTGGCAATCTCAGTCAGCTCAGTGTATTTTGTGCTATTCTGTACTAACTCAGAGCAGATCTGAGAGTTTCTACTTAGGTTCTTGACATAGCTAAAGAATGCTTTGTGGTTATCTTTGGAGTCCTTGGCAATATTTCTTTCGAAGCTAGCCTTGGATGATTTTATAAGGGAAAGTAGTTTCTTGCTGATAGTGATCAGGGATGTCTTTCCTTCTTGAGAGTTTATTCTTTTCTGTACTAGTTTCCTCCTTCCATTGTATAGCTTGTTTATGGCAGGGGTCCACCAGACTGATTTCCTTTTCATGAAGGAGTGAGTCTTGGTTTTGCTTGGGATAGCACGATCCATGCATTCTTGCAGGTGCTCACAGAGTGCCTTTGTAAGGGATTCAGCAGCTTGGACAGCGTTATCCTCTAGCATGGGGGCTGTGAACCTTTCCACCTCGGTCTTAAGTAAAGTGAAGTTTGCTTTTGAAAAGTTTTTCATGGTGGTTTCCTTGATTGGGGGTCGGGGCAGAATGTGGATATCCAGAGTGATTAGTTTATGGTCTGATCTAACCAGTGATGGGTTCACCTCTGGTGTAGAACACAGGTCACCCATGTCGGTGATGACCAGGTCCAACATGTTGTCACTTCTGGTGGGGGTGTTGACCAGTTTATCCAAGGCGTTCAAGTTTATAAATTCTAGGCAGCATTGGGCAAGGGAGTTAGTACTTGAATAGTTCTCCCAGTTAATGTTTGGGTAATTGAAATCACCCAATATTAGGGCATTTGGTAGGACCTTCATATTTTCTAGTGTCTCCAGAAATAGAATGGGGGTCCTGGGTCATGGTGGGTGATCTGTAGCAAGCTACAATTTGAAATGAAGTTTTAACCATTGTTAGTTGCACATGGGTGATATCTGAGGCATTGTGCTGCGCCACTAACCTGGAGGTATGTGTATCTTTGATGAATATGGCTACACCCCCGTCTTTTGTGTTTTGGTCCGGGTTCTGTGGCTGAAAAGCATGGTATGAGTTATAGCCTGGTAGTGCTGGGGTGCGCTCTAGAGCCTTAAACCACGTTTCTGTTACTGCACAGATATCAATGTTCTCCATACTGAGGAGTGCCTCAAGTGCATGCATTTTGAGGTTTAGACTTCTGGCGTTGAGTAGCATTACCCTTAGTTTTTGTTTATTTGTGCTATTTACAGTGGTGGGTTTGTATTTTGAGCCTTGCCTAAAAAAGGCACTATGGGGGCGGCAAAATCCTTGGCCAGTATTCAAAAGCCTAAGGATGACAGGTGCAATCCATCTCTTGCAAAGCAACATGGCTTGTTGAGCATGTCATCCCAGGTGGACAGATACTGGATCCCCTTTGAATGACAAAATAAACTTAGCCAATTGTTAAAATTGATAATTTTTTCTTTATACTGTGGCATCATTCTTGGTGAGGGCAGGATGCTACTCAGGGTCAGGGTCATACCGGCTTGGGCTATGTGATCAGAGAGCTCTTCCATGTCTCTTTTCATGTAGTCCAGGGAGGTACATCTCAGATCATTCACACCAACATGGACAATGACAGAGTTGTATTTGTACTTGTTCTGGAGTGAACTGAGTGCTTGTGTTATGTGGCAGATCCTGGCACCTGACAGGCAGCTAACTGTAACCTTCTCCTTGTCCAGCCTAGTTAGTGGGGCATCAGTGTGCTTGACTATAGCGTCGCCTATTACTAGTGTGTTGCGTATGTTATTTTGCCTTAAGGGCTGTGATTGCATGGCACGCTGATTATGCGAAGTATGTGTTTCATAGTTTGTGATGGGGTATGGAGATTGCTTGGGTGTCTGCTTTGGAGGTCTCTGTTGCTTTTGCATATTTTTATTTAGAGCGTCTGAGTATGTTTTCGTGTATTTATGTGTGTTATTTGCCGGTGATGGTTAAGTAGGTCTATGTGAGATGGGTGGTGTGTTGCAAGTATTTTCCTTCTCCTCGTGACTGTCAGTTCCAGTCTTGGGTTGTGAGAGCTTTGCCTCCAGTTTGGCTGTATAATTGCATCTCTCGCATATATTAGTGTTTGGAGGTAGGAGGAGAGGGTTGTCTGTGTACATAAGGCAGATGAAACATTGCCTCAAAATGCCCAGATTCACCAGTTGGACTGGAGAATACACCTGAAACTGCCCTTTGGACATGTCTGAATAGGTAAAGTGAGCTGTTTTACTGATTGGCTGGTAGGGATGAATAGACAGTCTTGTCCTTCTGAACAGTATGGGGGGGGGTCTAGTGCTACGGTTAATCAGTGCTTGCTATGCGTTTTGAGCAAGTGATGGTCTGTGAAATGAATGGTTTGAGTGCTTAAGTTGAAAGTTTGTCTAGTTCCAAGGGAAAAATTGAAAAGTAGACTTTGTGGAGCTGGGAATAGTTTAACCCTAGCTAACTGGCGCTGCCCAGCATGCAAAACCACGCAAATGCATTTTTTTTAGCAGGGAAATGAAACAGATCGAAATTAGCCCAAAATGGCCAATAAACTACTAACTTCTGGGCTGAAACCACTACTCCAGGGACAGATAGGCTGCTCAAAGCTCCCCTCTCTCACAGATGAACAGAGAAACTTCCTTCTATCCAAGTAAGGTATGGGCAACACAGAAACTTATAACACAGCCCTGAATTCAGCAATAAACTAGTTCAGAAAGGTGGGAAACAAGTATGTTATTTTTTCTTTCAGAAAATAAAGCAGACACAATAAAAAAAAACACTTTAAATGCACAGAAATGGCTATTGCACTTTAGTGTGTAGCCTGCAACAGTTAAACAGATTATTTAAATACAAAAATGACTTAGTTCAAGTGCAGGCAGAAAATAAGTACAATATGTAGCAGAAACAAGCTTTCTAAATAACAGAAATGCTAAAAAAATGGCATTTTAGGCGGAATTAGTTAAAGACAGCAAGAAAATGCAGAAAATGATACTTAATCACTCCAAATTCTCTTACTTGTCTCTCTGCTGCTGTAGAACACTGCAGGACACCTGGAAAGCACTCGATGAGCTGAATACAAGCACAGAAAACCGCACAAATGCGTTTTTTATAGCAGGGAAATGAAAGAGATAGAAATTAGCCCAAAATGGCCAATAAACTAATAACTTCTGGGCTACAGCAAACAAGGCACACACATTCCTTAAAGAAGCAGTTCAAATAAGCAGGTAAATTAAGCCTTTAACCAGAAATTCCCAGCTCAGAAAGGCAGGATCTAGCCTCTCCTCCCACAAGAGAGCAGACAACAAACCTTCTTAATGTAAAATAACTGGCCTGAAGCCCAAGTGCTTAAACCAAAACTAATGTGCTTTTAGAATAACAGACACTGAGCCTTCAATCAGCAATTCCCAACTTAGAAGGATGTAAGCTACCTGTCCTGCCACAACAATGCAGTCCACAAACCTTCTTAATGTAAAACAACTGGTCTGAAGCCCAAGTGCTTAAACCAAAAGGCTTAGAATAGCAGTTACAATTGAATCAGGCTACTACCAAGCAGTAATAACTGCAGCAGAATAATACAATTGAGTACTTTTAAGAAGAAGCACAAGCAAAATAAGATAATAAAGTTGGAATAAACATAATTACAGTAATAGCAGATGAATAAAGTGCAATTATTTTACAATAGAAAACGAGTAAACTGATTTAAACAAATTACCCAATTAACCAGTAAAAAAACTCAAAACTGAGCCCTGTTCCAGCAGTCTTCAATCCGACAAGTTCTAAACGCACACTCCTGCCTCTAGGGTGCAGGGGAACCTTCTCCAAAAAAGATGGTCTGGATTAGTGCTCACGTTATGCAAACAAAGCTAGATTCAGCAGGCCTTAATCTAGTCTATGCTACAGCAGACAAGGTGCACCAATATCAGAAAAACAGTTCAAATAAGTAGGCACAGTAAGCCTTTGGCCAGAAATTCCCAGCTCAGAAGGGCAGAAACTAGCCTCTCCTCCCACAAGAGTGCAGACCACAGACATTCTTAATGTAAAATAACTGGCATGGAGCCCAAGTGCTTAACAAGAACTAATGCACTTTTAGAATAACAGACACTGAGCCTTCAATCAGCAATTCCAGACTTAAAAGGATGTAAGCTACCTGTCCTGCCACAACAGTACAGACCACAAACTTTCTTAGTGTAAAACAACTGGTCTGAAGCCCAAGTGCTTTAACCAAAAGACTTAGAATAACAGTTACAATTTAATCAGGCTACTACCAAGCAGTAATAAATGCAGCAGAATAAACACAACTGAGTACTTAAAAAAAAAAAACAAAAGCAAAATAAGGTAATAAAGTAGGAAGAAACACAAATACAGTAAAAGCAGATAAAGTGCACTTTTTTATAAAACAATGGAAAACAAGCAAACTGATTTTAACAAATTACCCAATTAACCAGTAAAAAACCTTAGAAATGAGCCTTGTTTCAGCAGTCTTCAATCAGACAAGTGTAGAGTCTATGTGGGTATGCCTACTCAGATGTTCTCTCTGTATTAGGCAGGCTGTGCTAATGAGACTAGACTAGGATAGAGCTGGGATAGGGCTGAACAGATGGGAATGGTAGGAGTGACTGAAATCAAAATATGATCTCACTGTACTCGGATGAGTGAGCAAATGAGATGGGCCCAGGAGGAGTGTTCAAACACAAATTTACAGGAGGGGTGGTCAATTCCATAGCTACCAAGATTAATACCAAAACAAGAGCAGGGAGAGTGGGTGGGGAAAACTAACTGCAGACACAGAAAGAGCTCACAATTTTCAGTGACAAAATAAATAAGCAGATAAATGCAGTACTATTTTTAACACAATATTCAATGAAACAATAAAACAGAAACAAATGCAGCACTATCTTATAACACTGCAAGTTTGTACTTATCTCAGCTTGTAATAAAGTTGTTGAGCTCAAGTATGCAACTATTCAGCAGAAATAATTTCAGAGATAAGGGACTAAGACTTTAAGGCACAGAGAAGCCCTCTAGGCTAAGACTTCTACACCGAATATCAGTGAAGTGAGAAGAATAAACCAACTAACTGCAGAAACAGAGAGAACTCACAATTTTCAGTGAACAAATAAATAAGCAGATAAATGCAGTACTATTTTAACACAATATTCAATGAAACAATAAAACAGAAAAAATGCAGTACTATCTTATAACACTGCAAGTTTGTACTTATTTCAGCTTGCAATAAAGTTGTTGCAGCTCAAGTATGCAACTATTCAACAAGCAAATAATTAAAAAAGAACTGGACTATATTCCCATCCAGGCAAGAAGTAGTTGATCTAGGAGGTGAGACAATACATTTTGTTTTTAAAAGAGAAAAGAATTTAAAACATTTATGCTACAAGGATATAAGGAGAGATAATGTGCTACAAAAACGTTAATAAATTTGGCACTAAACCATGTTAAAACTGCACACATTGTGCAGATATTAATATGGACCTAAGGTTTATACACCCAATTAGTCAAAAGCTATTTGAATTTAGAACTGCTGAAACATGTAACACAGAAAATGTGATTTATTTTGCTAACTGTGTATGCTGCCAGTATTTTTTATATTGGTAAAACAAATAAAAAAACTAAAAGAGAGAATAAGTGCACATTGTTCTGACATTCGCAGAAATGTCCTTACAAATGCTTAGCTAAGCATATTGCAACTTCAAGTGCTGAGCATAAATTTTGGTTTAGAATTTTACAAGTTGTGTTTAAAAATAAAAATGGGGGTGATTTGATAAATAAAATGGAGTTGGCCAAATATAAATGGATTAATTTGTTTAGAGCTGACCATATGCCAGGTTTGAATCTGAATAATAGTATAAAACCTATTTTAAAAGATAAACATGACAGAATATAAGCCTCAATGAGGCTCCATTTTAAGGGAACTTTTATAAGCTATGGGGCACTTTAAGGATGTAATTGCTGCTGATACTAAGTTTGCACTTTGGCTGTGTTGTTGTATATATGCTTGTGCTATGGTAGGACAATTTTATTAAACACTGAAGAAGAGTTTTTTACTCAAAAGCTTTGTTTTACTATTTATGCTGTTTATGTCCTATTAAACTATTTATTGAATGGTGGATTTGGACTGTTTTTTCTTGGAATTCTGACTGCTTTTTATCCAAGTCCCTTGATTTGTTGAAGACATGTTACTTTGTATCCCTACTGCCTGCAAGTATTGAGATTAGACCCGCTGCCTACCTAGTGATTTTTACGAAAGTGTTACTCAATTATCACATGCACTACAGAGCTTACTGGGCTGACAACTGGCCAAAGGTGTTGATAAGGGGAATAACATCAGCAGGACTGATAAAGTAGGGCACTGGGTGGGCAACCTATCAAAATGCTTCTTCTTACAACCATATACACTTACACACACACTTATATACCCCCACACACATTTGTCAAATCTGAAATTAGAACCCCTGCCCAGCTAGTGATTTGTACTATAGTGTTATGCAATTGAGCTTACTGGGCTGACAACTGGCCAGAGGTGCTGATAAGAGAATGACATCAGCAGGACTGATAAAGTGGGGCACTGGGAAGTGTTGTGGGTGGGAATGGCCTAAAACTGTTTCACCTACAAACAAACAAACACACACTCCCTCATTCTCACACACACAACTGTCTCACACACACAGTTGTCAGTATTGAGATTAGATTCCCTACTTATCTAGTTACCTGTACTGTAGTGTTATGCAGCTATCGCATGAGCTACAGAGCTTATAGGGGTGTTAGGTGTCCAACGGTACTTCTGAGGTGAATGACAGCAGCAGATCTTGTGAAGTAGGACAATGTGAAGTGTACTGAGTGGAAACATCTCCTAATACTTAGACCCGAAGTGTACTGAGTGGGAACATCTCTTAATACTTAGACCTATGGACACAAACACACACATACAAGCACACACACACACACACACACACACACACACACACACACACACACACACACACACACACACACACACACTTGATGTGATATTATAAACCCAGCCTCTGCACTGTTACACAATAGGGCTCACCTTTAATGCTGGCATGTGCAACTGTTTACAACTGGTATGCCAATGGCCACAGCAGGACGTCACTGTATGCCATTCAGGGTATCTGTGTGTGTGACTCTGTCTGTGTCCCCATGTCTCTCTTTCCCTCTATCACTGTCTGTCTCTCACTTCCCCACATTTATGTGTGTGTATGCTTGACATGTGTTGTTATCTGTTGCCCATATATATGTGTGTGTGTATCTCATGCAACAGATGCAGATATATCACATATGGGCCACCTACAGCTAGCTGAGGGTAATCCTGTCTGATGTGTTTGTGTGGGGACAGTTGAGGTGTACATAACTGCCTGTATGCATAGACATATATACACAATACAATCATATATTCCGATGTGTGTTCCAACATGTCCTGTGATTCTCTAAGTGTAGGAGCATGCCCAGTGTGACCTTCTAAAGTTAGAGTGGAACTCCATTCCAGAGATAGGTGTACTCCAGTCCAGGGTTTTTTTGTGCTACAGCCATACCTCTCAGGAGTACACAGGACTTTCCTCATGGCACTGGGTTTGTTTAGCAGACATTTTCTGAGATATCTGTAGTCTGACACTGAAATGTATTGTGTCATTACCTAGTGCCAGACATCCTCAGATCATCACAGTCCTTTACCAGAGGAATACTAGTTGTATGATGCATAGACCAATATTATGAAGGCAGCTATGTACATTCTTGCCCAAGGCCATTTGTGAAGTGTGGCTACAGCCAGCTGAATAATGATGCCCTGTGTAAACAGTCCAGCAACCTGGTGACATACTGGCTGGGGATCTCCTCCTTGTGCGGTATCTTTCTAACCTGAGATGTCATATCCTTGTGTAGGCATACCTCTCACCTGTACATTTTTTGGCAGGTTGTCCAGGAATTTGGCTAGAGGTTTCATTCTGTCTATGTAAACTTGTCTTTTTATGGCAAGTTAGTTACATATAATTGAAGAGTGATGTCACAAAATAATGACATACATTAATGTTTCAGACCACATAACCTTCAGATAATTCCTGCTACTGCAAATCCCTCACCCTACCAACTTTCTCAGTGTATAAGGGCGATATTTACAACACATGCTTATCATTGTGCCTTTGTTCCGCTTTTCTTTCTGCCCTTGTCAAGACATCTTGCTGTCAAAGGTTGGGAGTTATGGGTGTGGGTACAGAGTGCATTCTACTGTGCAGGCATGTCCATTATATGTAAAAGCAAACATAAGCAAAAAGGATTTTTGAGGATAACCACTGGCAACAGTACCAAAAAGCACTTATATTCACAAAAGCCTTGGCACCTCAGCTAAACATCCTTCAAGATGTCCCTCATATGTGTAGTATATTCCACATAGCACTGTGACTTCCGAGTATGTTACTGGCAGAGCAGTGGGTGTCACTGACATGCATAACAGTTGGCACTGCAGTCATCTGCACATGACCCTGTCAAAGACAGCACTGTACCTAGGGCACTACAAAATAACTGCCAGGATAATGTGCTGACCAGATCCTAACAGTATTAACCACGCATACACATAGCTCATTGACCCCCTGCATATTTTGGACAGGCAACATGTTTTCATGTGTATTGGTACAGCCCTGCCAATGTGTGCTATGCTGCTATTTCCCTGCAAACATACATGTTACTGCATTTGTGTGGGTATATGAGGGGCTGGGCACACCTGTCAACTTTACACATTTGCAGACTGTGCTGATATTTGCTTTACATTTTGGTTCCATTTACCATACTATTGTGCCCTGTCTTGGGGATTAGAGGCATATCAGTAAAGAGCACAGGTCAGATTGTAATGGCTTACATTTTTGTTTCAGATTTCTTACCCTTCATAGCCTGACTGTAACTGCGAGTCCTGCTGTGCTATCACTGTGTGAGTTTGTAGGGGGGGGGGTAATTCAACATTGCCACCATTTGTGTGTCTGTACCAGACATTTCTCTCTGGTTTTCTACATGCTGTGTGGGTGTGAGGGGTGGGTATGGGACTCCCACACTGACATCCATGCCTGTGAACTATGACCCCCAGTTAGTTGTCCCCACACATATACTGCAGTGGGATTTGCCACCTTGGGTAGTACTGCATAGTATGTGGAATCCAATTTTGTCCATACATTTCCGGCTGCCCCACATAGCTGTCAGTTTTGTGCTGCTCTCCCAGTAGGCCACCCCAGTCCTTTGCATGCATGCAGCATTACCATAGATATGCTAGCAAAACATACTAATCCATTCATTTATTGTTAAGAAGACTGACTTACCTTGTGCTTGCGGCAGTTGTGAGGATGGTGCTTGAGGGCCGCCTATGTTGAATGCACACAGTACACTGCCTATGCATGGTAAGTTACAGGCAATGTGATATGTGTCATCCATTTTACTGGGTGTGCAAATCAGAGAGAGGTGAAAGTCCCTGGGGTCCTTACAGTGTCAGTGTGTGTGCTATGCGTTGCCTCTTTGCCAAGGCCTGAGCATACCGGGCATGCCTCCCTATGCCTACAGGAGCAGGCTCAGGGGCCTCCTCCTCTGAGTCTCTCTGTGCCTGTGGGGACCTTGGCAATGATGGAGGGCTGTGTGGCCCTTCCCCGTGCTGTTCCTGCTGCAGCTGTTTCCACAGGATCATATTGTGTAGCATGGCACATACTATGAACATGTGTGGTCATGTGGCTGGGGAGTACTGCAAGGCTCCACCAGATATGTCAAGGTAGCAGAACAATGACTTGAGCATCCCAAACACATGCTTTATAATGATCCCGGTTTGTGAGTGTGCCTCATTATGGCATTCTTGTGTGGGTGTGTGTGCATTTCTGATGGGTGTCATCATCCACGGCTCCAGTCCATAGCCAGCATCCCCCACCCAGATGGCCATACAGTATTCCCCCACTGGCAAATGTCTGGTACAGCTGTGACAAATGCCAAATGTAGGTGTCATGATAGCTTCCAGGGCTGCCAGCACACACATTCATGATAATGCCCTGGGCATTGCACATGACCTGGCAGTTGATGGAGGGGAAACCATTGTAGTTTATGTAGACCCTACCCTGTTCACTGGGTGGTGCTTTGATGTGGCTGTTCATGTAGTCTATGGCACCCAGCACGTCCGGGTATTCTGCTACATGGTGGAAGAGATGCATATTGCTGGTCCTCTCCTTACGGGTGTTGAGGAAGTAAATATGCTCACCGGCATGTGGTAGCATGGCATACGGGAACTGGTGGAGTACCCCGGATGCAGATGCCTGTGAGACCTCATGATGTCCCCAGTAGACCTTAGGAAAGTACCTGTAACTAGAATTCTTAAGGCTACACATACCTTGGTATCCACTGCGATGGGTTCCCCTCTGTTGGCTCTAGGTCTGAGTTGAGGCCGGCACAGCTCAATGATTTTCTGAAGTATGTCTCTGTCCATCCTGTAGCACTCTACTATCTCCAGATCATGTAGACCCCCGGTAGGTTAACCTGGGTCTGAACACTCCTCCTCCTCCTCCTCCTCAGTCTGTGGTGGTTATCATCATTATCCTCCTCTTCACCCTCAGCCTCTAGCACATACTGATGGATCAAAGCAATGGCAGCCACTAACATTTTTCCAGTTAACATTCCCACACATGTGTACACCAACGGTGCAGAGTTTGCGGGAAAAAACAGACTGTAAGGTGTTAGTTTCCTTTTTTGCCTTCCCATTTCCTCTCTTTTTAAGCCCTGTGGCACACCGCACAAACCACCCAAGTGCAAACAGTCCTGCTATTTCTGGGGGGTTTTTTTTGTTTTTTTTTTAGACCTGGTGCACACTGCACATACACATTCAGCTAATGTAAATATGAAGAAATGGCTCTCCCTGTACGAGAACATGCTCTTCATTTCATGGAATAAGTCAATACAGCCTCAGACACACCCTGTTGCTTAGCGGTGCTTAACTAAGCTTATGTGTGCACCATAGGGCTCCAATGTGCTTACAAAATGCCTGACACACCCCCTTTTCATGTCTGTTGCTCCTGCTAGTTACTTGATTGTGCTATAGCACCTACGCGGTTAGGTGCAGTTTGGCACTTAGAAAGTTTTTGTGATTCATTAAATTTCCTCTCATTTGCATACCCCACTGTCTTAGCCCATAGTTACTGCACTACCACAGAGCCTTTCCCCTTGACAACCACTGTTCCCTGGAATTGTTTTGATTCTGCATGCCATGGACTATAATGGCAAAATGCAGATTTCCCTGTAAATTAAGTTTTCACAATTTTTTTTATTTTCAGCATGATTCCATTTGTGCACTACTGCCCTATGCTTAAATGGCTGAGATCAAACAAAAAAAGTTTGATTTTTATAAAAATGAAGCACTTTTCCATGGCATGCCTAAAGAGTACATACATGCTTTTTTAGGAGCTGTCATGCCTCCGTTT
This sequence comes from Protopterus annectens, assembly GCF_019279795.1. Lineage (NCBI taxonomy): Eukaryota > Metazoa > Chordata > Ceratodontiformes > Protopteridae > Protopterus > Protopterus annectens. The sequence continues at coordinate 289,080,142 of NC_056740.1, forward strand.
TGTTATTTGCAGAAATGTATTAGGTTAGTAATCAAATACATTTCTGCAAGGAGCAGTGTTCTTGCACAAATACCTGCCTGCTTGCTGAATCACTAATTCACCTCATTTGCATGATTTTCACCAGCAAATGAGGTAATTAGCATTCTGCACTGGTTTCCATGAAAGAACAGTGCAGGCAGGCTCGTGCACGTCAAAACAGTAGTTTACTGGATCACTCAGTGGCCATATTGCATGCAGGCAGGAGCAGCCTTAGGTCAACTGGTGCCCTAGGCAAAAGGGCTCCACGGTGCCCCCCACCACACCATCTGGTGCCCCCCATCCTAGTCTACCTATACCAAATAAATACTGGAAAAGTGCCCCTACTAGAGTGGCGCCCTAGGCGGCCGCCTAGTTGGCCTATGCCTAAGGCCGGCCATGCATGCAGGAGCGGCTACACTGTTCCTGCATGGAAAAAAATCATTTATTGAATCCCAGGGGTTATGTTTGTATTGCTTGCACACCATACTGTGTAATTATTATTGTCAAGCACATCAAGTGTCCCTATTTATCCCCCACCACGGTGCGGCTGAATTTGATCACCCATACATACATATACAAATATAGGCACCTTATGCACTTTATTACTATGTAATTGGAAGATATGCATAATTTTCATCACAGCATGTCCTAAGAAGTGATGTAGGATTTTCTAAACATAGTAGCATTCAGTGCCAAGATTTATTGCGTATCCAAAGTTTTCAGTTTGCATGCATAAAAACTTATGGATGGTGAAACGGTTTAAATTGTGTAAGATTTATTTCATTTCAGTGGTTTAGTTTTGAACTTTTGACAAGTGTGTTCACAAATAATTTCAATTTTTTTTATTTTTATTCAATAGCATTCCATTTAACATGGGCAAGTTTCTAATTAAAAAAAAAATGAAAATTAGAAGACTGTAAAGAAAGTGATGCTAGTAAGCTGAGTGCTGCTTTGACCAGCACATCATCAGCTGATACCCTGTCTAGTACCTTAACTGGCACTGGTAGTTCTAAAGCTAAATTAAAAACTATTGTTCACCATTACAACGAAGACTATTTGTCATCCGGCTTTATATCCTGTGAAGAAAATCCACTATGCCTCACATGCGTAATTTGTGGTGAAAAATTAGCAAACCAAGCTATGGTTCCAAGTAGATTAAAAATACATTTACAGTCTAAACATTATCACTTGTATGGAAAGCTGGTTGAATGTTTTAAAAGATTTGTACTGGATAAGACTTCTTCTTCTTCTTTTGGCTTTTTCCCGGTTAGGGGTCGCCACAGCAGATCACCTGTCCGCTCATGATTGACAGTGGAGTTTTTACAGTGTTGAGTTGCCAGCCCGGCACCCAACCTTCCACAGAAGGCACACACATGCACACACCCACACCTAGGGCCAATTTGGAGTGTCCAATCCACCTACAGCATGTCTTTGGGATGTGGGAGGAAACCGGAGCACCCAGAGGAAACCCACATGACCACAGGGAGGATGTGTACTGGATAAGACTAATCAAGCAAAAAGATGGGCTAAATTTGTAGTAGTATCAGAAAAACCACAAGAAGCAAGTTACGCAATCGCAGTAATTGTTGCCAAAAAAATGGAATCTCACACAACTTTCAGAATCTGTAATTTTACCAGCATGCTGTAAAATTGTAAACATCATGTTTAGTGAAGAATATGAAAATGAGGTTGTAAAAATTTCAATGTCAGATAACATCATTTGTCAATGTATTCAGGATTTGTCCGAAGACGTTGAGTTGCAAATGATATCTCACATTAAAGAAGTAGATATGTTTGTTATTCATCTGGAAGAATCAACCGACGTCAATGGCAAAACTCAACCTTTAGCATTTAGTAGAGTTATTTATAAAGAATAAATTATAGGTTTTATTTTCTCAACCACTCACAGAAACAATGAAGGGCCAAGATGTTTTTGATGTTGTTGATAATTACTACAATTATCATAACTTGTCTTGAAATTCCTGCATCAGTATTTGTATGGATGATTCCCACTCTATCTCAGGAAGAATAAAAGTATTTGCTACACTGGCTCAAAAGAAATCCTAGAATTATTTTTACTCATTGCTTTCTTCCACAGAGAAGTACTAGCATCAAAATAATTGGTACCTGAGCTGAAAAACCTACTTGATGACACTGTCACAATTGTCAATTATATAAAAAGCAGGCCATTACAATCGAGATTGTTTGTAGCACTATGTTCCCCAATAAAAGGGTGTCACACCCAAACTTGTATTTTAGTCAGTATGGATAGATTACGCTAACTACATTTGGGGAGGTGGAAGGAGAAGAGACCAGGACCCTGGACAATGGTCCTAGAAAAACTTGATTTGGACAAACAGAAGGAATCAAGCTTGTAATGTTTTCTAGAATCCATCCCTTATCAAAAAGCCATAGATCAGGCCATGGCCCTGGGAGAGTGGCATAGTTTTGTTATGGTCTGTATAGAAAAAGGTAATATACTGCAGCCTTAGTCAAACATTTGAAAATAGTCTGTTTTGACACAAGGTGCCTATTCTTACCTTCACAAGAAATGAACAATTGATTCGAAGATGTGAAAGATTTAGTTCTGTCATGATAGGACCTGTCTTGTCTGTGGACATCCAAGGCATGCATTATCTTTTCTCCTTCCTTTTTAACTTCATGAAAGAAAACTGAGAGATGAATAGTTTAACAAAGTAAACATGGATGCCACTTTAGGTATAAAAGAAGTGCTAATTCTCAAAGAAACCCTGTACATATGATAAATGAGATAGTATTAACTTACCATAAGAGCTTGCAACTCAGGCACCCTTCTCACAGAGGTCAGAGCAATCAATAAAACTGTTTCCATGTTAACAACCTAAAGTCAGACAGATTATCTGGTTCAACTGGAGCAAGTATTAGCTTTTCTATTATAAAATTAAGATCTCATGGAGAGGCCACCTTTTATCTTGGAGGCCTACTAAGCAAACCCACTTTCAGAAACATTTTGACATGAGAATGCCTTAGAAAAGGAGGATCCATGGGTAGACACACTGAAATGGCCAAAAAATTGAACCTTGACAGAGGAATAAGACAGACCATAGGATAGTAACTCACACAAATATTGTAAAACTGGAGAACTATCCCCAAATGGATGCTTGTTATGTTGCTGGCACCAACTAGAAAAGATTTGCAGTTTGCTAAAATATGATTTTCTAGAAGCAGGCTTTCTTGCCTCCAAAAGTACTTGCTGGACATCCTCAGTAAACAGACGCAGAGGGCTAAAAGAATTAAGACCCTATCATCCAGGCAGTCAACTGAAGATGACTGATGTCACAGTGTATAGAACACCCTTGTTCTTGTGTGAGTATATCCTGACTGTCTGGGAACTTGGGGCAATATCCCCCTGGCAGTTTCTAAAAGAAGTGAGAACCATGGTTGCCTAGGTCAGAAAGGAGTCACCACAATGATCCTGGGGAATTCCTTGTCAGTCATCAGAACTACCCTGCATATTAGTGAAAAGAGTGAAAAAGCATGCAAGAACATTCTTGTCCAAGTAAAAGGAAAGAAAAGCATCTGTCTTCCAGGCCTTCTTGCATGGAGTCCTAGAACAGAATCTTGCCAGATGGTTGTTCAGAGAGCAAGCAGACAGCTTTGCTTAAGAAACTCCCCACAGATGGATCAAATCTTGGAAGACCCCCTGATCTAGTTTCCATTCTTGAGGGTCTTCCCTGGTCCTAAGCTAACATGGCTAGTCTGCAAAGGTGGGTTTCCTTTGCATGTTGATGTACCGCATGACTGTGTTATTGTCTATAACCACTTGAAGAGGTCCCAGTGATCAACAATGTTCCAGAGAGTTTTGTGCCTTGATCAGGGCAAGCATCCCCTTGATATTTATGTGCTTACATCTGTTCTTGGGGTCTCACAACCCCTGCACTTGTATCTCTTCTGAAACTACTCTCCAAGCCAAGTCCAAAGCATCTGTAGTGACTGACATCTTTGGAGCAGAGTGAGAGAATGGGAGACTTGGACTTAAGGGTATCTGTTGTCTTCACCAAAAGATTACTCTCCTGAAAAAAAACAGCACTAGGATTTGAAAAGACAAAGGATGATGGTGTTTGGACCAAGTAGACTTCAGATACTACTGTATCTTTCTCATGTGGAGTCTTACCAAGGGTATCGTAAGAATCATAGATGCCATGAGACCCCAAATCCTGAGATATTCCCTTGCAGTGACTGATGTCTGAGTGGAAAACCTTTGAAATAGATCTAAGTAAAGATATACTTTTTTCTTGTGGAAAAAAAATCTCTTTGAACTGAGGTGTTTAGTCGATATCTCAGGAACACAATCCTGTGTGAGGTAGTCAAGAAATAATTTTGAATGTTCTCTTGGAATCGTAGCTTGTGTAAGAGATCTCTCACCCAAGAAAGAGATTCCTGACACTTGAAAAAGATTCTGCAAAGATAAGCAAGTTGTCTAAATATGGAAAATGTGGATACTCTGTAGCCTTCAGTGAGCTATAACTGAAGATAGGCACTTTGTGAACACTCTTGGTACAGTGCTTAGTCCAAAGGGTAAGGCAGAGAACTGAAAATGTGATCAAGACACAAAAACCTTCACAAATATCTAAAGTCTGGATGAACAGGGATGTGATGATAAGCATCTTTTAAGTCTAGTGTTACCAGGAAACTTGAAAGAAGAAGAGGTAACAGGTTGTGAAGTGACAACATTTTGAATTTGGGCACTATCACAAACAGATTTAGGAAAGAAAGATCCAAAATTGGTCTCCAAGAATTTTCTTTCTTTGGCACTAGGAATATCCTTAAATAAAAACTCTTCCCCAACTGGGAAGGAAGAACTGGTTCCATACCTCTCAACTGTACAGATTTTCATAGAATGTCCAGATTTTTGGCTCATATATTTGGTCTGTTCATCATAAAATCTGTGTTTTCATGACAAATTACTTGGATGACTTGAGGATTAAAGTCACTAAACAATGACATACATTTGAGTTTCAAACTTCAAATCATTCATAAAATGTATGTTAAAACAAATCCTGTTACTCTAGCAACTTGCTAAGCTTATAAGAGTAATTTAAAATATGTCCTTATTTTTGGGCCTTTGTCCCCCCATTTTGTCAGTCTTTGCCCAGATTTCTTTTACTGAGAAGTTAAGAGGTATGACTGGTTCTACACTCCTTGGAACAGCATGTGATGAATAATCTGATCTGGAGGATGTAGAATGACCCCCCCCCCCAAAAAAAATGTTTAAGATGTACAGAAGGGCTAAAACAACTGATTTTTTTCACAATGTGCTTCTTTTTCACATTAACTGAAGCTATTCAAAGCATTCAAAGTATCTACAATATTTGCAGCGCTTGCAATGTCAAAGTGAAGGCTTTCAAATAAATTGTTGTGCATTTGAGCATAATTACAAGTACCTGGTCCATGCTTATGTTTAAACATATTCTGTTGTGATGGTAGAGGGATTTCGCAAACCTGAACCACTGTTGATTGATAATAATATTGCTGAGAACTGGTGAGTGTTTGAGCAAGAATATGATATTTTCATACAAGCTGCTTTTTCTGATAAAGACACACATACAAAGGCATTCATACTTCTTAATTTAGCAGGCTCAGAAGCCATTGAGAGGGAATGCTCATTTGTGTATGCATCTGCTATGTATGCAGGGGAGGGGGAGAACCATCATATTGTGATGCAGGCTGAAATGTGGGAAGACCCTGAGTGTTTAGAGTGTAAATTTAGAGAAATATGTAACCCTCAAATGAATATTACAATGGAAAGGTAGATAGTTTACACTAGAAATCAAAAACCTGGTGAAACTATAGCAGCATATTTTACTGAAGTGAGAAATAAAGCTAAAACATGCACATTTGGTGATCTGAAAGATGATTTGATAAACGACAGACATGTGTGGTGTTAATAATGATCCAATGAGAAAGATTTTGCTTTGAGATAGTGATTTAACATTGAACAAAACCATAGAGATTTGTCAAATATATGAGCTTACAGAAAAGCATACAGATATAAGCTGAAGAATGTGGCAGTACCCAATTTTAGCCACAAACCAAATGGGGCAGCTACAAGTAATTTTATTGTTAACTGTCATAATTATGAAGGCAACCATGAACCTAAACGAGAAAAGTACTTAGCTTTTGGTCAGCAATGTCAGAGATGTAAAAAGTGGAATAATTTCAAAAAGCTTTGTAAGTCTAAACTGGCCCATACTTTTAATAAAAGAGAGCATTTGAAGAAGCAATTAGATTAGTTAGAAAGCTGTGAGCCAACTTTTTATGTTGATGGTATATCAGTGCTTGATGAGACAACTAATTCAGTAAACCATCAGCCAACTGGTAATCCAGCAGTAAAGGGTGAAATATTTTGTACTGTTCGGATTAATGGGAAACCTGTAGAGCTTAAAATAGATACTGGGTTCAAGTGCAATGTTATATCAGCACAAATGTTTGCCAAAGTAAAAGCTAGTGAAAAACTTAATTCAGCAAAGACTGCAAAACTTGTTGCTTATGGTGGTGAAGAGATTCAAACCGATGGCATAGTAGTTCTCACATGTCATTTGGCTGGGGAATAACTATGACTTGTAGTTTTACGTAGCCAAAAGACATGCAGTCATTGCTAGGCATCAAAGATAGTTTGAAACTGGGACTGATTTCATTCAATAAGAAGTCCACCATATAAGTCTGAACAACCATTATAGTTTTACACAGAATATTTTTCATGACTATGCTGATATTTTCAAAGAAGAGCTTGGCAAGCTACTAGTCACATATTCCATGAGGTTAAACCATGAAATAAGCCCAACTGTCTGATCAGCAAGGAAGATTCCAGTAGCAATGCAGAGTAAAGTAAAAACAGCACTAGACAAAATGGTGAATTCAGGTGTGATAACTCCAGTAAAAGAACCGACTGAATGGGTTTCCTCAATGGTCATAGCTCATAAGAAAAGCTCAGATGATATTTGAATATGTATTGTTCCCAAAGATTTAAGCAGAGCACTTAAATGTCCTCATCATCTGATGCACACAGTTGAAGAAGCAGCAGCTCAAATGTCAATGCCACTATTTTTTCAGTCTTAGATGAAAAAAGTTTGTTTTGACAAATTTCATTGGATTACAAATCTTCATTGTTAACTACTTTCAGTAAGGCATTTGGAAGGCACAGATTTTTGAGAATGCCATTTGGAAAAAAATTCTGCCAGTTAAGTCTTTCAGCATGTGATGGAACTAATTTTTTTCAGGTTATCCATGTGCTATCATAGTACACGACATTATTGTAGAGGATAAGATGAACATGATAGAATCCTTAAGAAAGTTCTAGACGGTATAAATTCATGCTGAGAGAAGTTAATTACGTGGGTCATTTGTTTACTAGTTCTGGCCTACAACCAGCTCTGTCTAAGCAAGTTGCAATTCTTGAGATGCCAGTTCCAGACAAAGTCACATTGTTACAACGTTTTCTTGGTATGGTCAACTATTTAGGAAAGTTCAACCCAGACCTGAGTGAGCTTTCAGCACCATTGCATGAGCTGACACAAGAATGTAAACTAGGCCTTGGTAAGAATGTAAACTTGGCCTGGATAGAACAACACCAAGCAGCATTTGAAGTTTTGAAACAGAAAATTGCTTCTCCACCCACTTTGAGATATCATGATGTTCACAAACCTGTAACTCTTTCATGTGATGCTTCAAAGTATGGTCTTGGTGCAGCTTGTCTTCAAGAAGACATCCCAGTACCCTATGCATCCAGAATTTTAACTCAAACTCAGATGCAGTATGCGCAAATTGAAAAAAAGAGCTTTTGGCAGTAGTGTTCGTATGTTCAAAGTTCAATGATTATATTCATTGCAAACCTATTCACATAGAGACTGATCACCATCCTCTGGTGACAATTCTAAAATAGGAAATACATACAGCCCCAGCATGCCTACAATGTGTGATGTATAAATTGCAAAGGTACAGTTTCAATATTGTCTATACTTTTACCTTAATAAACCACACAAAGAGGAAAAATCCAAACAGGAATAAAAAAACATAGCTACAGAACAAAGCAGAAGATGCTATTTCTCTAGCACCTTGGCACAAATGCCTTCACTGCAGTACATGAACCATCCAAAGAAAAACACATTAAATAGTGTCAATAATAAAACAATTAACACTTAAATAAAATTAATTAATTATATACTTCCGATTACAATCTCTAGTTAACCCATTAGGAGCTAATGTATTGAACTTCAAAATATAAGCAGTTTCTTTACACAACAATTTATCCTTAAAACTTCTCCCTTCACCCATTTGTAATATAACCTGCTCTAAAATACAGCCTTTTAATAAACAGGCATTATTATGGAATTATGAAATTCTTTAACATGAACCACCAGAGGACTTTCCAAACGTGCCTTTTTAAGATCTCTAATGTGTTCCTGAAATGTAACTTTAAAAGCTCTTTGGCTTTGACCAACATAGAACAAATTACAAGGACACTGTAAGGCATATTCATACCTTGCTGAGGCTTTTTCTGGAGCACCCAGACAAACAACAGAACAGCATGACAATGAGAAATCAAACTTGCAAGTCATGGAAGTCAAAACTTTTTCCTCAACACGTCTTGATGAACTTAGACATCACACAGCTCTAGACCCTGTTCTTTAGAAGCGGACACATTTTATCAATCAAGGATGGCCAGTGCGACAAACCAGTCTACCACTTGATGTCCAGAAATATTTTCCTTACCGAGACGCACTCATGATGAAAGATGGTATCATCATAAAAGGTCCTAAAGTAGTTACTCCTTCAGCGTTACAACAGGAATATATCAAGATCTTGCATCGTGGACACCCAAATACAGATTCTACCAAAAGAAGGGCAAGAGGTATAGTATTTTGGCCTTCTATGTCAAAAGATATAGAGAAGGAAGTTCTAGCATGTTCTATTTGCAACAATACTATACCGCACCAACAAAAATAACCACTTTATCTAAACCAGATTCCTGAACTACCATGGTCGACTGTTGCTACAGATATTTTTGAATGGCATGGTCAACCTTACTTAGTGTTAGTAGACTCTTACTCGAATTGGTTTGAAATTGACCTTCTTTCTAATCTAACATACAACTCTGTCATTACAAAATTGAAGATACAATTTTCTTTGCATGGTAGTCCACACAAAGTTGCATCTGACAATGGTACGCAATTTTCCAGTCAGCAGTTCAAGAAATTTGCTATGGCTTGGGACATTGTCCATGTTACTAGTAGTACTAAGTACCCACAGTCCAATGGATTAGCTGAGCATACAGTCTGAAGTGCAAAATGCTTGTTAGAGAAATCTAAGAGAGATGGTACTGAAGTTTTCATTAACCTTCACAATCTCAGAAATATTCCCCGAGATAATTTGCTTGGTTCACCTGGTCAGAGATTAATGTCTAAACAGATGAGAACAACCTTACCAATCAGTAAACAACTATTGATTCCAAATGCAAAGAACAATAAGGTGATCAAAACCCAACGTTTTAAGAAACGTCAGTCATAAAAGTCATACTACGATAAATCTAGCAAACCTCTTAGACCACTAAGACAAGGAGAAATGGAAAGGATGCAAATGACCACAGGATGCGACTGAGTGGGTATTATCAAAAATGTCTGTGAGGAACCAATATCTTATATTTTTCACTCAGAGGGAATGGAGTCCAGAAGAAACTGAAGACATATACTTCTAGTTTCTGAACCAGTAATGCAGCAGATTGCTTGTGCCAACCTATGTTTCTCAGAGTGACCTTACACTTGTTCCAATTTTGCAGGGCATTGTATTTTCCTGAAATAATCCTGATGTTATCCCTGAAGTTCCTATTGAGAAGAATTCCCCAGAGACTGTCCCTATTGCTAAAGCCAATCAAAGCTTTTATGTAACCAGATTGGGTAGAATTTCCAGACCCAATCCAAAATACACACCAGCTTGGACTTGAGTTTGATTGTTATTAATATTGAAATGTTATCTAACATATATACATTGTCTTGTTCTCCTATTACATGTTAAACAAATCAAAGAGGGAGGATATAGATTGAGTGTATTGTTCCTATTGAGCCACTGTAGCTAGACAGCACGTGCATATAAGTACTGAGCATGTGCCATTTTGTACAATCTGCCAGACTGAGTGTAGGCACAAATAGAAATGCGCATGCGAGCATGTTTGAACGATGTGTGACTCAGTTAACTTGATTATACAAGTTCCAATTACAGTTTCTGACAATGTTTATGTACAATAAATATCTTGAACCCATACACTGCTTCATCATCTCTTCTGAATGCATGACACAAGAGATACATATTTTAAACAACAAAACATTACATGCCAACTATTCACTGTGAATATTTTTAAAATTTTAACAGAGATGACAGAGCTCATTGTGAATACATATAATAAAGTGCTTCATTTTCCAGCAGTCAGTTCTTAACACTTTGTTTACATGAGGCGGTTTACTACTTTTAGTATTATCTTACTAACAATTTTATTCACTCCCATCCTTTACCAGACTGGAGGCTGGAAAAGATACTAATATTATCTGGACAAGGACTGCATACAAAACGATTCTGTTTTTTTGTTTTTAGAATAAAAAACTTGTATAAGAAAATTATGTTGTCCAAAGAAGTGATTAAGAATCCCAGGAAGTTATTGCTGCTTAAATTGCTTTTACAACATGTTTTTTTTTTTTATTTTGATGAATATAGTTGTGTTGTCTCTCTTTTCTTACTCTGAATCATACTGTATAAGGCCAAGAGTGTTTGCATGTTAATTCGCCTAAGTTTTTTTTAGTGAAGAAGGCGTCTCTTAAGAATGTTCATTATGCAGCATGCTAATGGTTGATAGCAAATTATCAGAAGTAAGACCTCACTATGTTCTAGGTCAAATGTTGAAATAAGGGTGAGATATATTACCTTAACCCCCTTCCCCCAAAAAAGTATTCCATGTCATCTATATAATAAAATCATAAAGGAACATAGCCACCAGTAGCTCTAGTCTAGTGTTTCATTCTGGTAATAATATATCAACAAAGAAAGGGGGAAAAGTAAACCCATCTGTTACCTTACAAAAAAAGGAAGAAAAGGGGACAAGTTATTAGAGGAAGAGACACATCTTTAGAATCCTTATGCTTTGATCCAGTGTTCTAGAGAAAAATGCTTGGTAAGTACTAACAAAGTGCAGGTGATTTCATAAATGACCAAGTACTATGTCTGATTCCATAAATGACCAAGTACTATGTCCAAGTAGTTCTGTGTTACCAAGTAGTTTGAATGATTTCTCAAGTATCATGTCTTCAGACACATATAAGGATGCTGAGAAGAGCACTTCTGACTGACACCAAAGATTGAAACAATTTCATGAATTTTAATCGTACTTTGACTTAAGAATAGGGTCCATTCCCATCATGGTATTAGAAACCCAAAAGATTTGGAGTAATTAAAAAAAGGAAAGGTACAAGGGGAGATGATAAATCAGCAAGCAAAGGAAAGTAGTATTGCTGAAAGTGAATTCATCCTCGAGTCCTGGGGAGTACCTTCATGAGGTGCACCCTGTTTTTCACAAAATCTCACCAAGATGACGCTGATATATAGACTGCATTTTGTATAGCATATATCATGGACAGAAGTAGGTTAAAAATAAAAAAAAGATAGCTGAGTGCATAAGACCCAGTATAAAAAAGTGCCCAATCCTGGTAGATGGACTAGTACCAGGAATGAAAAAAATGACAGTGTAGAACCCTCAAGTCATGGAAAGATTCCTACAATGGAGCTAGGCCAGCCCGGGGGGGATGCCCCTACCTCACATAGTAGAAGGAAGTAGTAGTCCAGAAAACTCACAACAACTAATAGTTCAAAAATAGCCATAAAGACAATAGAGCAGACTATTGAGGGTAAGAAAGAAATTATGTTTTATTAATATTATGCAAAAAGCCCAGAATTTCCAGACAGTGGATATATAAAAAGGTTAAAAAAGAAATTAGGGGAAAGAAAAATACTTGCACAAGAAAAACTGTCAAAAGCTTCATATAAAAATAGTGTTCATTAATACAACAGATTTATGAAAAACATTATATAGACGAAGAAACCCTGCACTGTTTGGAAAAAGAAGCAACTGAGGAAGTGCAAAAATATAAAGAACAAAATCTAGAGATTTTTGAAAGGTATAAAAGAGAAATATGGACATGGGAAAGAAAGAAAGAAAGCTCTGATATGGTACAATATTTATGCAAAGGAGAAAGCTAAATTAATTAATACATAAAAAGCAGTCCCACAGATATTCAAAGAGAAATACAAGCAAAGGTATTCAGATATAGAAAATTTCACAATATAAAAAATAAGATCACAAAGAGGGAATGTAGAACAGAAGATTAGCAAAGTAGAAGTTCAAAAATAGAAGCTGAAGTTATGGAATACCTGCGAAGTGAAGGATTTAGTGTAGAACGTCTAACACAGGTTATATCACAGCATGATGGAACAATGAGTCCCCCAAGTAAGGAGAAACAGGATGAGGAGGAGACATCTGAAGTGGAAACATGGACATGGGAAAGAAAAAAATATATAATATAGTGCAATATTTATGCTAAGGAGAAGGCAAAATTAATCAATACAAAAAGAGCATCACCAAAGATATTTAAAAAGAAATACAGGCAAAAACATCTGGATATGGATAGTTTTACAATACAAAAAATAAGACAACAAAGAGGAAAAGTAGAAAAGCTTATTAGTACTGGAGAAGTTAAAGAAATCAAAACTTAGGATATGGATTACCTGCAAAGTGAAGGATTTAGCGTAGAAAATCGAACTCTGATAACATCATAGCAGGATAGAGCAATGGATCCCCAAATTAAGGACAAACCAGTGGAGTGGGAAACATCTGATCAGTTGCCAAATGAAGATACTTTGGAGTCTTCCACAGGAAACCAGTACAAAAGTTCAGTTGGGGGTGGACAGCAAAGGAAGGAACAGGAAACTGGCAACTCTGACACAGTCAGTACTGAATAGTGACAGGCCAGTGAGTTCCCATATGAAAGAGAATGGATGAGATAGGATGAAAATGAAGAGAATGTGGCACAGGAAGATGCACTGGAGTTTACTACAGAATACCCACATGAAATGGGGAACAAACAATGTGCCCTTAGTTTAGAAGAAAATGATCTAAGAGAAGAGTAGCTTGATTTAATAGAGATGGACAGACATATTAAGATCAATGAAAGAAACAGACTACAGAAGGTCAATAAAACCCAAAAAGTTAGAAGTTTGATAAAAAAAATGAACCCAGTAATTGGGACTATTCATAGAGATCCATGCGATATACGAGAAGTAAATAGGATATATTATTGTGCAGCTAAATTAATAACAGATACAATTTTACCACAAAAACACAGGGCAGTAAGGGCCAGAAACAGGAGAAATTGAAGTATTAAATAAAGAAAACTATAAGGCAATTAAAACAAGAAGTGTCACTGTTAGAAGAGTATAGAGGAGGGAACAGATCAATAAAAATATTCAGATAGATGTGATAAAAGCAATGGACAGTATCAGAACAGATCAGGATCTCTTGTAAACTATTGCAAATAAACTGAAAATATCCGCACAGGCAGAAGATCTTAGAGGATATGTAGATAAATATAAAGGAAAAGTACAGAATAAGCAATTTATTGCTAACCCAAAAAGTTTTATACAGAAGAATTGGGAAACAAGACAAAATGTATTGAAACACTACCAAAAAAGGAAGAAATAGATGCATTTTGTAGAAATATCTATGAAGATCCTGTGGAAAATAACAAAGATGTCAAATGGATAGAAAAAAAATAAAAGAAAGAATAAAAAGTTCAAATGTACAGGATATGAAATGGGATGTAGTAATGGCCAGAAATATTGAACAAAGTTAAGAAAAACTCCTAGTTGGAAAATCCCAGGCCCAGATGCAGTACCTTACTTCTAGCTAAAAGTATTCACATCTTTACACGAAGATTTAGCCATGAGTAAGAACTATTTGTATGTGCACCCTGAATGGTACTGACCTTGTTAACAACAGGAAAAACAATGCTCCTACTTAAGAGTGAACCTGCAAGCTATCCTAAAAATTATAGACCAATAAATTGCCTTCCGATGATGTATAAACTATGCACTGAAATTGATGCTGACTGAGTTTATAGTCATTTAGAAGAAAACTCAATCATGGCAATAGAACAAAAGGGTAACAAAAGGAAGTCATATAGAACAAAGGATCATTTGTTGTTAAATAAGGTCATAATGGAGAACTGTAAAAAGGGGAAGAATCTAAGTATGGCATGGCTAGACTACAAAAAGTATTTGACAGTATCCCACTTTAATGGATAAAAGAGTGCTTAAAAATGTAAAAGATTCACCCTACACTGATCAATTAAATTACAGTGACCATGAAACAGTGTCAAACCACTTTGCAGTTAAGCCATGATAAAGGGAAAATTATTATTCCAGGAATAAAAATTCAAAGGGGGATATTCCAGGTTGACTCTGTGTCACAGTTGCTCTTTTGTCTTGCCCTAAACCCATTAAGCTGTCTAAACACAGTAGCTCATGGTTGTAATTTGGATCCCAAAAAACAACAAAGTGTAAAGACTTTTCATCTTTTTTTTGTGGATGATGAGGAATTGAAAGCACAACTGCAAGTGATCAAAACTTTTTCAGATGATATAAGAATGTCATTTGGTCTTGATAAATGTGCAAAAGCAACCTTTAAATCAGGAAAGCTGCAGTACTAAGAAAACATCATCCTAGGACAGGAATGTGATATTAAAGAACTTGAGCAAGTGAGAGTGTATAAATATTTGGGAACTGATGAAGGATGAACAATAAAACATGAACTAATGTGAATAAAACTTTGTGAGGGACTATTTTAGAAAACTAAAATTAATACTGAAAATATTGATGACAGCTAGGAACAAAGTCCAGGCTATAAACCAATTTGCCCTTCTTGTCAGTTTTGTAAGGTAACATTTTGATTATATATTCATGGAATATTTTTACTTCCAATTTTGTGTGATGTTTTTTATGGGTAACCCTGAAGTGGACGAAGACTGAACTCTCAAACATCAGGTACCCAAGGTTCAATCTGCAATGATTAGAGTCTGGAATTCTGGATGCAAATATTATGCAATCTGAGTATTCAGAGTGTTTAAAAGGAAACAAAAAAAGAAAGTAAGAAGTTCACAACAAATAACAAGGAAGAAAAAGAAACCGATAAATGTCTGTAAAGTAAAGAGGATACGTACTAAAAAGGACATTGCTTTGTTGTATAACACACGGATTATAGGGAGTGATAACATATTTTTATCAGAAAACCTTCAGTCTACAAAAAAGGCATCATATTTCCAAAAGAGAAGGTAGAAATTTGCCACAAGATTTATGCTGTTATTGTTTATGAAACATGGTTAAAGAACAATGATTGGAAACCAGTTTTGTCAGGGTATAAATGTTTTTACTGTAACACACATTCTAACAAAAAAATCAGGTGGAGGTGTTATAATAGGGATTAAAGATAGTTATGATACTTGCTATTATTATATGTTCAGTGATAACACCAATACTATAGACCACATGTGTCAAACACAAGGCCCGCAGGCCAAATCTGGCCCGCCTGAATGTTTTATGTGTCCCGTGGTGAGGACAGCCAGCCGGCTGTGTCAGCGTCAATCCTGTGTGTCTGAATGGGTCATACAGCAATTACTCAAGTGCTGAAAAGAAGTGAATGGCACAGGAGTTGTGTTCTTTTATTTTTTTTTTTATTTTTATGTATTTATTTGGAAGCTTACATCTTTTAGTGGACTGTGCTGTGTAGTAGCGAGGAGCATGATCATCAGACGGCTGTGTCAGCATCATCTCTGTTTGTCTGAATGGTGCATAATGTGGTGGCGAGGAGCGTGATATAAAACGGCTGTATCAGCATCATCCCTGTGTGTCTGAATGGTTCTTAACATGTGGTGGTGAGGAGAGTGATCTTCAGTGCCATCCCTGTGTGCCTGCATGGAGCACTGCTACCCAAGGCCAACATCCGTGAATCTAGCAAATGTTTGGGGGAAAAGTTGATGCAGGGTGGTGCATTTCCTACCTAGTTTAGATAGATTGAAGATGCTGAAATGGTAACATTAGATTCTAATGTGGTGGTGAGCGTCATCCCTGATGGAGCACCTCTACACAAGTCCAACATACGTGAATCTGGAAATCAAAATGTTCAAAAGAAAAGTTGATGCAGAAGGGAGACAATTTAATGAAAGATGGGAAAGCGAATATATGTTTATACTTCGCGAAGACAAACCGGTGTGCATTTTGTGTTATGAGGCGGTGTCAGTGATGAAGGAGTACAATATACGTAGGCATTTTGAAACCAAACATGGAGCTAAATATGCTAAATATACACTTCATGAAAGACATAAAATTGTCCAAGAATTAAAAGACAAACTGCAATTGCAGCAGAACATGTTTACTAAAGCTACAGCAAAAAAAGATGCAGCAGTGAAAGCTAGCTATATTGTGGCTGAAGAAATTGCCCGAGCTTCCAGGTGTTTTTCAGGGGGTGCCTTTTTGAAGCAATGCATGCTAAAAGTGTGTGAGCAGGTGTGCCCCGATCAGAAGAAGACTTTCCAAAATGTCAGTTTGTCAAGAAATACCATTGCAGATCGAGTTTGAGATCTTGCAAGAAATCTAACAACACAGCTGGCCGAAGAGGCACGCAGTTATCTAACTTTTTCATTAGATGTCGATGAAAGCACAGACAATACTGATACAGTGCAGTTGTTCATCTTTATACGAGCAGTGAAGACAGACCTCTCTGTCACTGAGGAACTCTTGGGTGTAGCTGCAATGCATGGGACGACAACAGGGAAGGAAATTTTTGAGGTGGTGAAGTCCATAAATAATATTAATTTACCCTGGAAAAAGTTGGTGGGGCTAACTACCAATGGTGCACCTGCAATATGTGGAGGAAAAAAAGGCTTGGTTGGACTAATGAAGGAGAAAATGCTAAATAATGACTGCCACACACATCTGATTACCTATCATTGCATTATCCATCAAGAAGCTATGTGTGGTAAGGTTCTTGAAATGGATAATATAATAATCGCAGTCACAAAAACAGCAAACTGTATACCAGCACGTGGCCTGAATCATCACCAGTTCCAGTTGTTTTTACAGGAGGTAGGTGCAGAGCATGGAGACGTGCCATACCACACAGAAGTAAGGTGGCTTAGCAGGAGCAAAGTCCTCAAACAATTTTTTGAGCTCAGGGAGCAATTCGCTCTTTTCATGCAAAGTAAAGGAAAGCCCTTGCCTAACCTATCAGATCCAACCTGGCTTTGTGATTTTGCTATGATGTGTGATTTAACAGTGCATCTCGCCCAACTGAATCAGAGGCTGCAGGGATACAAACAAGTCATCACAAAGATGTCTGATATGATCACAGCATTCCAGCGTAAACTTCTCTTATGGAAGTCCCAACTAGAACAGGACAATCTTCCCCACTTTCCTGTTTGTCAGAGTATCACGGCCTCCTTATCCACTGCTTTTCCTTGTGCTTGGTTGGCTACTAAAGTGAGCTGGTTAATTGATGAGTGTGATCAGCACTTCTCTGACTTCAGAGCACAGCACTGTGGCTTTGACATTTTTGCCAATCCTTTCACAGCCATCAACAGTGCGCCCCATCACCTTCAGATGGAGTTGATAGAGCTTCAAGCCAATAGTGGGCTGAGAGCAAAGTTCCAGGATGTCTAGATAGAGGACTTGTACCGTCTACTGCTCCCTGACTTGATACCACAGCTAAGACTTCATGCTGCCCATGTTATGTCCATGTTTGGCAGCACCTATTTGTGCGAGCAGATGTTTTCAATAATGAATCTAAACAAGAACATGCACAGATCACGCAACATCGATGAAAACCTCCACACTGTTTTGCGGGTTGCCACAGCACAAGACATAAAACCAGACATTTACTCACTGACCAGTGGAAAACAGTCTCAGACATCTGACTAGAAAACAAGTAGGTGAGCAATTTCAAAACCTAAATTTCAATGTATTACAAAAAACTGTTTTTGAACTTTTTTACTTATAGTACACTTACAGTTTGTTTTGTGCTTTTTGTTATTTTCAGAACATGATTAATGCACCTTGCTAAGGCACACAGTGATGGCACTGATGGAATTTAATGCACCAGGATGGCATGAGATATGGTTTCTCAGGATGATGAAGTATCTTTACTTCTACTAGTCTTAGTAGATATATAGATTTATCTTAATAAAAAATTAATAAAAAATTTGGCCCGCGACTTAGCCTATGTGTTTTTATTTCGGCCCCTTATGTGACTGAGTTTGACACCCCTGCTATAGACTGTGTAACTGTGACAATAAAGAAACTCTGGAACATATAACAATCGTTGGAGTGTATAGACCACCAAAGCATATGCTGATGACCTAAAGGAATTCATACATTTCTTGCATGAAAAACAAGAGGGAAGAATAATATTAACTGAGGACTTAAATTTACCAGACACAGATTGGAATAATATTGATTCATCAACATTAGTAAGGAAATTATTCACAGCGTATGTTCAGGAATAACAATTGCTTCAGATTGCAAAAAAAAAAAAAAAAAAAAAAAAACTAAAGGAAATGGAACATACTAGACATTGTTTGTGTTCCTAAAGGAATTACTGTTACTTCAAGTCAAGTTTTGCCACCATTGATATGCAGAGATCATGGAATTATAAAGGTTAATTTGTTGTTAGATAATTCTGCCAAACTGAAATCTAAACCAATGCACAGAAGATTAATTACAGCTTATATGGAGGCAAAGCAGTCATTATGTAAAACTAACTGGAGTGATGTGTTCAGTGGAAAAACTGCAGATGAGATGTGAAATGTTTTGAAACAGAAATTGTTTGAGTGTGAAAAAAATCAAAAAAAATGTTTAACATCAGGATCTAGGCATACAACGTCAGGGGATACATTTCCATAAGATCAAGCTACCTGATTAAGGTGAGAGACAAAAAATATAAGAAATGGAAGAGAGATTGAACTACAACTTTGCAAATTGACATAAATAAGCTGGAATAACAAATTAAGAATACTGTGAGACAAGATCAAGAAAATTTTGAAGGAAATTTATATAAACATATTGAGCATAAAAGAAAAAACTTTTTTATAGATACATAAGATGCGGAAGGAGTAAAGGCATACAAATTGATAAACTGTGCGTAGCTTGTAAAATTTATTCTAAGACACAGATTATAGATATATTTACAAAATCTTATGCAAAACAGTTTGGCTTCACAAAGGGGGTGATAAGTTGTCCTAGTGACATCCAAGTAACGTCAGATCAAATTAGAAGATATTGAAAAAGAACTGAGCAAATTGAATCCAAACAAATCACAGGGGGAGATGGACTTAGTAATAATGACCTGAGAACACTTCAGCAAGAACTTAAAGTACCATTATATCTATTATTTATTAGGTCATATAAATATGGGGAGATCATTAGGATTGGAGACATGCACTTATTAAACCTGTCTTTAAGGGAAAGGGGTGTAGGACAAACCCAGAATAATATAGACCCTTAAGACTTCTTTCATGTTGTGGAAAAATAATGGAGAAGGTAATATTGGATAAGTTATTGTCAGAATTGGATAGATTGGGACTTGAAACCATATATCAGCATGCATATGTTAAAAATAGATCTATTACTACCTGTAACATGATGTTCTATAACAATATAATAACAGCTATGAATGAAGAATCATGCTGTAATGTAATATATATATATATATATATATATATATATATATATATATATATATATATATGTGTGTGTATAAAACGTCAGCATTTGATAGGGTCATACACAAAACACCGATCAATAAATTAGTACAACTAGGTATTGATGTACTCTTGATAAGATGGATACCTGCATGGCTTACAAATAGGACATGGCAAGTATCATACAGCAATTAGACAGCTGAAATTCTTGGTTACCCAGCAACTGGACAGCTGAAATTATTGGTTACAGTCAGGGTGTCCCACAAGGCTCTGCCCTAGGCCCTTACTTGTTTAGATTGTGTCTTTCGGACCTAACTTTTTCATCTGAGGTGTTCACCAGTCTATATGCAGATGACCTGAAATTGGGTAAACTGATTACATGTGTTACAGATAAGGCATGTCTGCAAAAGAACTTGACTAAATTAACCATTTGGACACAGGAGAATAATATGCTGATAGATACATCATAAACTAAGTATATGAGATTTGGGAGACATAAACTGAAAGGTGAATATTTAATTCAGCACATAGTGATTGAAACTGTAGATTCATGTAAGGACCTTGGTATATAGGTAGATCCAGCTCTGACTTTTTTAAATCATATCACCCAATTAGTTAATGATAGTTATGGAACTATAGGTTGAATAAAAAAAATTATAAAGTCTAGGAAGCCAGAAAAGATGAAGTCATTGTTTGTTAGTTACATTAGACCCAAACTTGAGTATGGAACAACAATATGGAAACTTTATAAGAAAACAAGCATGAGTAAACTGGGAAGAGTACAGCAGAAATATACCAAGGGAATTCATGGATGTGAAAATTTAAGTTATTATGAAAGACTAAAATATCTGGACTTCTAAAGTGTCTCTTACAGAATATTTAATTCAGGTATATAGGGCATTTAGTGACAACTACCTCTGGGAATGTTTGGGGTTAACAAAAAGTACTAGAGAACCATCAGACATCATATGTAGAAGATTTTATAGGAATGAGAAGTGTACTAATTGGTTCTCTGACAGAGCAGCTGATGCATGGAACAGATTACCAAATTACAGTAAAGCAAGTATTAGTCTAAATATCTTTAAGAACAGCCTGGATACTTATTATGGAAACAAGTGTTTTAGTATATTGGCAGGCTAGAAGGGATTAATTCCTGTGCTTGAAATATTTATAGGTATGTATGTATGCATGTAGAGTTCCTCTACTGGAAATCACTGTCTGAAAGTTGTGCCGACAGTGATGCCCTTTTGGGGAGAATTTCCCTCTTCAAGTCTGTGCTACTGTGGAGTTGGCATATTTAAGGCTGGAGCCCCCCCCCCCCCCACACACACACACACACACAGAAAAACACTTAAAATGTGAATGTAGTTCAGGGATTCTGATCCTTAGTATATTCAGTTTTGTCTGTTCATAGTAAAGGTGTTTTTTTGTTATACACTTTTGTTGGTTTACCAAATAAATCTGAATGCAGGAATTTTCATTGCTAATTGATTTAAAGTAATGGAGTTTATTGAAATCTGTTTTAGCGGTGTGTTTATCTGAAATTAATTATATTTGTTTTAATCAATGTGTGTGGCTTTTGCTCATTTTTATTGATTTACTTGTAGCTGTTTTTGCAAGCAATGTATCTGGTACATTCCTTTATTGCTTTAACGTTGAGACTGGTGCGTGCTGGGTGAAATGTTTATCTCGTCAAACTTTTATGCTCCATATTTCTTTCAGCCATCAAGCTGCTATCAGTTCTCATTCATTCCTCAACAATGGAGACAATAGGGTGAAAGAAATACATTGTGTGCCCATCATTCGTGCAGCCATGAGGGGTATGTCATGTCTTTGCCAGGGTCTACATTACATCATCGAATGCTTAAATAAGTGAACGATGATTAATCGACCCCATGTAAGTGAAAGCTTACAATGTCAAAACCCCAGAACAATGATTTTTTTCCAAGGGAAAATATAGCTGCTCCCAAAAAAAAAAAAAAAAAAAAAAACTTTAAAACAGTACATAAAGTGGGGGGCTTTGACTCCCATCCCTCATGTGGGGGGCTGTGCCCACCACACACCCCCTACTTAAATATACCAACTCCGAGATTGCACTACAGTGCCGAAAACAGCAAAGTAACAAAGCAGCCAAGCTAATTCTTTCCAGGGAAAGAATTTGCTTAAAAGCCGCTTCACTATTTTGCCTTTTCATTCTTTTACAGTTGATCAAAGATGCATTCAACAGAATGCATCTTCGATCACGTAATAGGAACTCTCTTTGCCAGCATCCCGGCAATAAAGGCATGTTTAAGCCATAACTCTAACCCTAGAGATAAGACATGTGAGCTGCATTACAATGGAATTCACTACACCTTCTCTATGCAAGTGCATGCTTTTGTGTACCCACAGTCAAGGCTACTGCACAATGGCTTGGTGTAGAAATGCCTATCTCTGCGCTGTCCTTGCATCACCACCTCCCCTTTGAGGTAATCTGTCATTGGATAGCTCACTCTTCCCCTTTCTCCCAGGAAAGGCACAAGCATCCTTCTTATATCAGCTCCAACATGCACCTGAGCTGCAAGCTAAACTTGGGTCACCTGGGTAATAGTCATTGGTTCATAGGAGATTACTAGGCTGAAGGCTCAAGAGCCCTTACAAACCTAGCCAGTTTTAACCAGACTTTACCCAATTTTCTATCCCTAGGGGAAAAATAACAAGGGTCAGCAAGCAGGGTTATGACAATTTTTAAAGACTGCTTCTATTCATAAGGAACATGTGTGCCACACTAGGAGTGAATTTTCAATTTCCCATCCAATGGTCCAGATTGCACTTGAAATGGTCAGGGAAAGGCTCTGTTTCACGTCAATAGGAAGCCTTTTCCAGAGGAGGGGCAATCTCTGGGATACATATCTGTCTCTACATCAATATCCATGCATGTCAGAGATCATACTAAGATCCTTGGAGTGGGAAACCCTTGTGCATTTAGTTTTGCGAATATGCAACATTTCCATCAGGGTGAGGTCAGAGACTGCCTTGTAGGTCAGGCATAGATCACTCCTCAGTAATTGGTAGGAAACTGAATACAGTGATAGATAGGGCTTTAATCAGTCCACATATAACATGTTAGTTATACTATGTATTTTTGGTGAGAAACCTCTGAGGGCACTCCAACTGTTAAAGCTGTCTGGCAAGGTATATGCTGAAGGGTGCATTGTACTTGATTATTGGTTTGATGAGGGACAAGTGGTATTATGACATCCTTAGATCTGGATTCCATGCCCTTATTTATAAGCTGAACTACAGAGAAGGATTTCCTCATTATTGTGGACAAATGGTGGTCAAAGTTCAGATTAATATCTTTCAAAGTTCCCAGATTTCTCATCACTGGGTCCACTCATGAGTGGGTGTTATCAATGTTGCAATTTGCAGGGATGTTTGATTTCCTAAAAGGTATTATTATGCACTTCTTTGCATTTAGTTTGAGGCCATGGCTCTGACAATCATTAATCTGCATCAAACCTTTCTAGAGGATATCAACATCATTTGGGAAGTCAGTGATTGCCCCCAACTTGCAGTCATCAGCAAACTTGGTCAGCCAAAGGCCATCTACATTTGCCTTGACATCTGAGAAGTGTATCTGAAACAGGAGGGGGCCCAACACTGTGCCCTGTGGTACTCCACTGATAAATGGCCTCTTCCTGGATGTGAATTCCACAACTCTAACATGTGTCCTATCCATGAGCCATTTGGCTAAACATCTGGTGACACAGAGGTTTATGCCCAATTTTGTGAGTTTCTCTATAATACATGAGTTGGGCATTGGGTCAACTGCCTTGGTCAGGTCAAGATAGATGGCATGCACTGTCTTACCCTCATTCATGGCCTAGGTAACCTTCTCAAAGAAGTCCACATGGTTGAGCAAGCAGGACCTGCCCTTAACAAAGCCAGACTGGGCTTGGTCTAGAATCTGGATATTTCCTATGCCTTTGTTAATCAGGTCCATGATTATCCTTTCCATAGCCTTGCATATGAGGCTAGTCAGATTTATGGGTCAGTAGTTTCCTGGGTCCACTGATGGTCCTCCATTGTGCATAGGGATGACTGTTGTTGTCCTCCACTCTACTGGGACAAAGCTTGTCTGGAAACTATGGTTAAATAGGGATCCCAGGTGTCTACCAGGTCATGTTTCAAACTATTTAGGCACCCTGGGATTCCATCAGGACCTATTGATGCTGTGTTTCTAGCTTTAAAGAGTTCATTGATGACCTGTTCCTTTGTGATAACAGCAAAGGAATGGTAGGGGGTATTTCATGGGGCATGAGCAGGAGGTGATGAGGGGTTGATATATTAGCTGACTTTACCAGCCAACAGGTTTACTATTTCTTCTGGCTGAGTATATGCAGTGCTATCTACAGCCAACTCTGCACAGTGTTGAATGTTTCTCTTAAGATTTCAGACATAACTAAAAATGCTTTGTGGTTATCCTTTGCTTGGGAGGCTATTTTAGTCTCATATTTAGCTTTTGAAGACTTGACTAGTTCCCTGATTTGCCTGTTGAGACTAATGATGAATTTTTTTCTGTGTTGTCCACCCTCCCATTTACTTCAACAGGCATTTCTTCCTTCCTTTTATTTATGCCAGTGGTCCACCGGGGTGACTTGTTTTTCCAGCTAGACCTGGGTTTAATTTGATCAGGTACTACTGTTTATATGCAGTTGGTTAAGTGGTTGAATAGAGCATTTGTGTATACTTCTCCATTGGCCTCCTTGTTTTTGGGGTTAGGGGAGCTTTAAAATTACCTATGCTATTACTTAATATAAGGTGATTTGCCTTGGAAAATTTCTTTAGGGTTTTAGTGTTTGATGAGGGTTCTACCATTCCATTTATTTCAAAGGAAACAGATTTATGATCCAATCTTACCAATGAGGACATTATATTGGAGGGTGCAATACTCCCCCATGTTTGTGAGTACTGTGTCAAGGATATGTGAGCTCCTAGTGGGAGTGCAGACCAGCTGTTCCAGAGTATTTGCATTGACAAATCCAGGAATCTCTGAGCCTGCATGTTAGTGGTCATGCATGTTTCCCAGTTTATGGAAGGGTAGTTAAAATTGCCCATGAGTAATGTGTTAGGCTGCATGATAACTGATTCTAGTAACTTCAGGTATGTGGGGTTGTTTTCATGTTTTATGGCTGGGGACTTGTAGCTAGTGATGATATGGTGGGAGATTTTGCCTATGGTCAGCTGGACCTTGAGTAGCTCAAATGAGTCATCCTGCTTGAGCAATCTAGGGGTTTGATTGTTTTTATGTAAATGGAAGCACCTCCTCCTTTCATGTTTTTTTCCCTTTTCAGAGGGTTGTCTGAATGTGTGATAGGCATTATAGCCTTGCACTGCTGGGGTGCTTTCGACAGCCTTGAACCGTATCTCTTTGACAGCACAGATATCAGCATTCTCCAGAGTGAGGAAAGCTTCCAAGGAGTGCAGTTTCTTGTTAAGACTCCTAGCACTAAGCAGTAGTACTTTCATCTTGGCATTAGAAGAATTTGTTACATTGGTAGATCTGTTGGTTTAGCACTAGCTAAAAAGGCACTATGGGGGATGCTAATGCTCTGGCCTGTATTTGAAAGTCTAGTGGTGACAGGTGCAGATCTTTTCTGGCAAAACATCATGGTCTGTCGATCATATCATCCCAGGCTGAGAAATACTGGATCCCCTTGGAATGATAC